>NC_081763.1:2639200-2734200 GCF_963082965.1 Carassius carassius
CAGTGAACAAGAAATATGAGTCAATGGATTGCGTGAACGAGAACGATTCATTCACCTAATAGATTCGTTCACGAACGAACCATCACTAGTGCAATTCCCTATAGCCTATATTAAATACCTGGAATATATATTTTCATATTTTATTAAATTCTTTGATAAGGTTACAATAGGAAGGTCTAAGTAGCAACTTAACTTGCGTGATGTCCCCGATGCGCGGGGCGGGTCAAGAAATTTTATTTTATTTGCGGGGGTGGACTTGGAAGGGCCGAATAATTTCAGAAAAGCGAATCACTAGCACATATCTGCTAGTGAATTTGGGTAAGGCTGTGCAGAGCCAGTGATGGTTTCGTAGGCAAACATTAATGCCTTGAATTTTATGCGAGCAACTACTGGTCGCCAGTGCAAACTGATAAATGGAGGTGTGACGTGCAATCATGGCCATAGCCAGCTATGAGGTCAGTGAGGTCCGGACCTCGGTAAATTTTTCATCTTCAAAAATAACATTTGTTCTCTGATTGACTAATTTGCTGCTAGACTCCTCATATGAATGTCAGCATGTATAATTCATAATGTTTAGCGTCCATGGTATTAAAATAATCACTGCGAGACACCGTTCCGAAGTGAACGAGTCTTCAGAGAGTTTTGAGTGAGAGAGCGAGACGCAGCCTCGTGTTGCCAGATCCAGCTATTATAAGCGTTTTTTTTACTTCTTTTTCCACTAGATTTAACACTAATAAAATAGGAAGTTCTGGTTTAGGGTCAGCGATAACATTATCTTATCTAATTTCCAAAATATGTGAAATAATTTTGGTTTATTATTTATAGGTTTTTGTTTCTTTTAATAGCAACATCACATCGCTGGCATTAGTCTGGCAGTAATTAGAAAAGGCAGCGGCTATTTACACTGTATAAATATCTATAGATTCTATTTATACTATGTTAAAATAGCAGGATTTTCTGCTATTTATACTACTTACTGCAAATAGTGGCAATTATCTGCACCTCAGTATTGTAGTACATTATAAAACAGTAGGCAATAACCTAGAGTCTAATTTAATGGATGCCACCTTATTGGGACAATAAAGCCCTACCTACACCTACCCTTTACCTTTTGCTTATTTACTTAATTTTTATTTAAAATAAATGCTTTTCTGATGTGATCTGAAATTTGAAAAGGGAGAAACCAGGTGGATTCAAACCTGGGTCTTTCTTTTGTAATCTTGACTATCCGAAAATAACACGTTTAGTGGGCAATATGTATGTTTGCATGAATAATAAACAACTGATAATATTATCCACCCCATAAATATAGTATTAACAAACTTTGATGCAATAAATAGTGTATGATTTAAAAATGAGTATCCCTCCAAAAAACATCTACATTTCTGTCTCTTTTCAAGTGTTAGAGTATATAATTAGTTGTTTTTATAGGGGTTATTATATAACAATTCTATAATAAGGGGGTTATTATAGAAACCCCCTGGACCTCACTAATTTCCAAAAGCCTGGCTACGTAAATAAAAAAAAACGACTTTATTCAACAATTTGTCTCCTCCGCATCAACCCTGGAGCCATTTTTCTTTTGCGCACAAAAAGTATTCAATGCATTGGCTGATTAGCAATTTGTGTTACCAAGCAATTTAACAGGTGCACCTAATAATGTGGCTGATGAGTTTGTGTGTGTATATATATATATATATATATATATATATATATATATATATACTGTGCGGCTCGAAAGGTTGGGGACCCCTTGCAGAATCTGTGAAAATATGAGTAATTTTCAAAAAATAAGAGAGATCATACTAAAAGCATGTTATTTTTTATTTAGTACTGTCCTGAGTAAGATATTGTACATAAAAGATATTAACATTTAGTCCACAAGACAAAAAAAATGCTGAAATTATTAAAATAACCCCCTCAAAAGTTTGGGAACCCTTGGTTCTTAGTACTGTGTTCTGTTACCTGATGATCCTCGACTGTCTTTCTGTTTTGTGATGGTTGTGCATGAGTCCCTTGTTTGTTCTGAACAGTTAAACTGAGCAGCGTTCTTCAGAAAAAATTTCTTCAGAAAAAAAAGATTCTTCAGTTTTCCAGCATCTTTGCATATTTGAACCCTTTCCAGCAGTGACTTTTTGATTTTGAGATGCATCTTTTCAGACTGAGGACATTTGAGGGACTCAAACACAACTATTTAAAAAGATTCAAACATTCAATGATGCTCCAGAAGGAAACAAGATGCATTAAGAGCTGGGGGTGAAAACTTGTGTGTAAGAAGATGAGTTTAGGAGTCAAATGTGAAAATGCTCAACCTCCTTTAGTGGACTTTGCTATCCTAGATACTACCAAAAGTCTGGAGCTTTGCATCATTACGGAGTATGATGGATTGTAGTTTAATAGAAGACTGGTTAAGCACACAGGAGTTAAACCATTTAGAGCCTTATAAGTAGTGATATTTTGTAATAGATATGGAAGTTAATAGGTAGCCAGTGTAGAGATTGTAAAATTGAGGTAATATGATCATATTTTCTGGTCCTGGTAGAGTCAAGCAACTGTAGCTTGATTATTGAAGATGCAGGACAACCAGCTAGCAGTGCATTACAATAGTCCAGTCTAGAGGTCATGAACACATGAACTAGCTTTATTGGTCATCCAATCTTTGGTCATTTAGAAATTTCATCTGGTCTTGATGTAATATATGGAAGAAGAGATAATAAGACTGCTTTATAACATGAAATGGTTATTACTTTTTTTTACTGTTTGGATTGCACTTTCCCAACTCTAAACCTTTGGTCGATGGCCTTTTGTTTGTAAGATCTGGATTTGCACAACGACCCATAGAAAGTTCGGTTTGTATGTATCTAATTGTCATAACAATGTGTTTAATACTTTGCATATTTCTAATCTATGGGACAAATGTTATCTATATTGTAATATAACTATAAAAATTGTTTTCTCCACCCCAGTCACAGTTTTTTTATGAAATTCAGCAAAACATTTCAGGATAAATTGGTAAACTCTTTCACTTCTGCATCTTTTCCAAGTATGATCCAAAAGAGGAAGAACAATTTTGTAGGTTTTATATTGCTTTCTGGATGGTGTTTGGTTTTCAGTTCTAGGGTCAGTGTGGACTAGACTGATAAAGATGAGGTGAGGAAGGGCACTTACTCTTTGTAAACGATGATCTCTCTGAACAAAATTGAGGCAAGGTTGTGCCTGCTATCCACGTTCTTAGGGTGCTTCCCAATCAGAAGGCTGGAAATCTCAGTTGGCACGTCATCAAGAATGCCAGGCAGAGTGTACTATTGCGATGCATCTATGCTCGCAATAGTACAGATGTATACATATAGATGGTTTCGTAGGCAAACAATAATGCCTTGAATTTTATGCGAGCAACTACTGGTCACCAGTGCAAACTGATAAACGAGGTGTGACGTGCACTCTTTTAACTCGGTGAAGACATTATGTATATATTACATATATATGTAATTCAGAATGTTTATGATCTTTAAACAAAATAAGAACAATTTACACATCATCCTATTCAAAAGTTTACACCTCCCTCACTTAAAGGGTTAGTTCAGCCAAATATGAGAATTTTGTCATTAATTACCCTCATGTCGTTTCAAACCCGTAAGAAATCCAGTCATCTTCGGAATACAAATTAAGATTTTTTTTCGATGGAATCTGGAGCTGTCTGACCCTCCATAAACAGCAATGCAACTGAAAGTCCAGAAACGTAGCAAGAAAATATGTGAATCATTCCATGTGACATCAGTGGTTCATGCAATCATATGAAGCTAAAATAATACTTTTTATGCGCAAAAGGAAAAAAAAATTACTTTATTCAACAATTTGTCTCCTCCGCATCACCCTGGTGCCATTTTTTATTTTGCGCACAGGAAGTATTCAATACATTGGCTGATTAGAAATTTGTGTTACCAAGCAATTGAACAGGTGCACCTAATAAAGTGGCCGGTGTGTGTATGTATGTATATATATATATATATATATATATATATATATATATATATATATATATATATATATATAATTTTCAAATATATATATATACAGTCGTGGCCAAAAGTTTTGAGAATTACATAAATATTAGTTTTCAAAAATTTGCTGCTAAACTGCTTTTAGATCTTTGTATCAGTTTATTCTGTGATGTACTGTAATATAGGTTGCACTTTATTTTACAGTACGTGTACTTACATGTATTTATAGTGTACTTATCTAAGAAAGTTCTGGTAATACAAGGTAACTACATGGGGTAGGGGTAGGTTTAGGGGTAGGTTTAGGGTAAGTACCTAGTTATTACATAGTTATTGTAATTACTATAACAAGTACATAGTATGTACATAAGGAACAAGACTGTAAAATAAAGTGCTACCGAAATATAATTACAAGCACTTCATACGTTTCAAAGGCTTTTATCGACAATTACATGACATTTATGCAAAGAGTCAGTATTTGCAGTGTTGGCCCTTCTTTTTCAGGACCTCTGCAATTCGACTGGGCATGTTCTCAATCAACCTCTGGGCCAAATCCTGACTGATAGCAACCCATTCTTTCATAATCACTTCTTGGAGTTTGTCAGAATTAGTGGGTTTTTGTTTGTCCACCCGCCTCTTGAGGATTGACCACAAGTTCTCAATGGGATTAAGATCTGGGGAGTTTCTAGGCCATGGACCCAAAATTTCAACATTCTGGTCCCCGAATCACTTAGTTATCACTTTTGCCTTGTTCTTCACCAAACTGTTGTTTGATTGTTGGAAGAAGTTGCTGTTAGAGGGTGTTTTGGTACCATTCATTATTCATGGATGTGTTTTTGGGCAGAATTGTGAGTGAGCCCACTCCCTTGGATGAGAAGCAACCCCACACATGAATGGTGTCAGGAAGCTTTACTATTGGCATGACACAGGACTGATGGTAGCGCTCAGCTTTTCTTCTCCGGACAAGCCTTTTTCCAGATGCCCCAAACAATCGGAAAGGAGCTTCATCAGAGAATATGACTTTGCCCCAGTCCTCAGCATTCCATTCACTATACTTTCTGCAGAAGATCAATCTGTCCCTGATGTTTTTTTTTTTGGAGAGAAGTGGCTTCTTTGCTGCCCTTCTTGACACCAGGCCATCTTCCAAAAGTCTTGGCCTCACTATGCGTGCAGATGCGCTCACACCTGCCTGCTGCCATTCCTGAGCAAGCTCTGCACTGGTGGCACTCCGATCCCGCAGCTGAATCCTCTTTAGGAGACGATCCTGGTGCTTGCTTGACTTTCTTGGACTTCCTTGAAGTTCTTGATGATCCTATAAATTGTTGATTTAGGTGCAATCTTATTAGCCACAATATCCTTGCCTGTGAAGCCATTTTTATGCAATGCAATGATGGCTGCACGCGTTTCTTTGCAGGTCACCATGGTTAACAATGGAAGAACAATGATTTCAAGCATCACCCTCCTTTTAACATGTCAAGTCTGCCATTCTAACCCAATCAGCCTGACATAATGATCTCCAGCCTTGTGCTCGTCAACATTCTCACCTGAGTTAACAAGACGATTACTGAAATGATCTCAGCAGGTCCTTTAATGACAGCAATAAATTTTCATGGCAAAGAAGGACTATGCAATTCATCTGATCACTCTTCATAACATTCTGGAGTATATGCAAATTGCTATTATAAAAACTTAAGCAGCAACGTTTCCAATTTCCAATATTTATGTATTTCTCAAAACCTTTGGCCACGACTGTAGATACATGTATTCTGTTATTCCCCAACCCTGTTCATAAAATTTCAAGCAAAGCATGACAATGTGCAGTTGATTCGATATAACTGGAGCACAAGGTAATGAGATGCATTATGTGAATGCTTGGCTGAAGAGATGTGTCTTTAATCTAGATTTAAACCGAGCGAGTGTGTCTGAAGGTGAGTTTAGGAGTCAAATGTGAAAATGCTCAACCTCCTTTAGTGGACTTTGCTATCTTAGATACTACCAAAAGTCTGGCGTTTTGCATCATTAAGGAGTGTGATGGATTGTAGTGTGATAAAAGACTGGTTAAGCAGACAGGAGTTAAAGCATTTAGAGCCTTATAAGTAGTGATATTTTGTAATAGATTGAGGCTAAAATTTAGGTAATATGATCAGATTTTCTGGTCCTGGTAGAGTCTAGCAACTGTAGCTTGATTATTGAAGATGCAGGACAACCAGCTAGCAGTGCATTACAATAGTCCAGTCTAGAGGTCATGAACACATGAACTAGCTTTATTGGTCATCCAGTCTTTGGTCATTTAGAAATTTCATCTGGTCTTGATGTAATATATGGAAGAAGAGATAATAAGACTGCTTTATAACATGAAATGGTTATTACTTTTATTACTGTGTGGATTGCACTTTCCCAACTCTAAACCTTTGGTCGATGGCCTTTTGTTTGTAAGATCTGGATTTGCACAACGACCCATAGAAAGTTCGGTTTGTAAGTATCTAATTGTCATAACAATGTGTTTAATACTTTGCATATTTCTGATCTATGGGACAAATGTTATCTATATTATAATATAACTATAAAAATTGTTTTCTCCACCCCAGTCTCAGTTTTTTTTATGAAATTCTGCAAAACTTTTCAGGATAAATTGGTAAACTCTTTCACTTCTGCATCTTTTCCAAGTATGATCCAAAAGAGGAAGAACAATATCAATTCCCAGCATTTTGTATGTTTTATATTACTTTCTGGATGGTGTTTGGTTTTCAATTGTAGTGTCAGTGTGGACTAGACTGATAAAGATGAGGTGAGGAGGGGACTTAATCTATGTAAACGATGATCTCTCTGAACAAAATTGAGGCAAGGTTGTGCCTGCTATCCACGTTCTTAGGGTGCTTTCCAATCAGAAGGCTGGAAATCTCAGTTGGCACGTCATCAAGAGCTATCGAAGAACATCTGAATTTGGAGGTTTCTTAGTAGGCAGCCTGTAAAAAAAGAATTTTAAAAAGTTTTTTTTTCATTCACTTTTCACATTTATTAAAAATAATAGAAAACACCTGACAATAAATGGAGTAAAACGAGACACACATGAGAACCAATCAAAAAGTAGTGTTGTCAAGATACTGGAATTTCTAACTTTGATCCAATACTGTAAAAAATATTCAACTCAGTTCACATTTTTATTTATGTAATACTTTTCATGATGCACATCTTTTGCAAAGCAGCTTCACAGAAAATGAAAGTTTCTACATTACAATTTGTAATAATTTATCAGTGGTGAGCCAAGGTGATGACAGAAATATACAGTTCTAGGATAGAAAAAATCATACAGACTGTGCCACTGCAGAGCATAACTGAATGTTATGAGCAGCAAGTGATGAGGAAAGTTTGAAGTATGAGTGATGACATGCACCCCTTCCACATGCACTTTAAAATAATGTGTTCTGGCAAGTGTAAATTTTACATTTGTTCCAAAAGCCATTCATATTTATAATAAAAATGTTATTAAGGTCTCTCAATGGGTCTGTATTATTTATATATTTCATAAGTGGTATTATATTGTATTTTTGTCATCTGTAATCATGTGAAAGTGTGTTTAATTTGGGAAGACGTCTGTGATGTGCTGCACCCATGCTCTACTGCAATTGCTCCCTGTGGGATTAATAAAGTAGTGAACTATAAACTAACATTCTACAAATATCATCTACTTCTTTAAGAAGAACCGTTGAAGGTTTTTCCTTGACTCACGCATTTCTTCAGGGACATCATCAGCATCATCGTTGTCAACTGGGCAATGGTCTTCATCGAGAACTAATGAGAAGAATAAATTGCTTTAGCCCGCAGATCTAACCCCAATCCAGCTTTAGCCTGACCATCTTAATACAATATCAACGAGTGCATGTCATTAAACTTACTTGTAGGTAGACCTGGGCTCACAGCAGTCGTTTTTGCCACCTTGCGTTTTAGAAGGGGTGACGTCTGCTCACGTTTCCTGGCTTGTTTAAACGTATTTTATTTCTGGTTTGGGTCTGACACAGTACGGTGAGGAAATATTGTGGGCACAAAATCCGGGTGCAGGGGTTCTATAACATGGCTTCCTGGAATTGGTTTAACATTGTAAAATACAGTTTCAGTACAAGCATATGGTATAAAAACTCTGGATTAGTTAGTATGGTAACAAAATTTAAACCAGTAACTAGCAAGTACACTACTTCATGTATACAGATAGTATGGGGGGTTGAATTAATGAAATAATCAGCTCACCTGTTATGAAATGTTTCCCACATACATATGTGTGAGGGGTCTTTGGGTCCCATAACCCTCCATCTGGTGCTTCCCTCTTTATCGCCTTAAGCCATAACATTCTTCTTTCTGCTTGTTTTATTTGGCATGGTAAAGGTATACATTTTAAACCAGGGTTTTTAATAACATTTGAGGTGCAGCTCACCATGCAACATCTTTTGGGCATGTTGTTTTGTTCTTCAGTTACTTTGCAGATCTAGAGGATCTAGAGCGAGTTCTGTTCTCAGTGGAATCCGTTTTTCTTCCCCCAAAAAGGGGCTTTACCCTTCGATGACGCAAAAGTAGCGTTGGTCTATGGGATTGACTCCATTTTTCAGCCAGCCTCCAGTGGCCAGTCGATAAATTACACTTTTATTCACTTCCTTGTTGGCTTCACAAGAGAGAGTGAGAGGTTGCTGCTCAGTTTCACTCCTACAAGTGAGTGAACAAGAAGAATCAAGTTAGAAATTTTAAATACATTTTTAAGATTGGGCATTGGGCAGGCAGCCGGTGATACATTTTGGAACCCGACTGGAAAACACAATAGCCCTGGGACGTCCGGCTAGCAATTTTGCCCTGCACCTCAGATCTCTCCAGTTTGTGAACCCCTGGTTCCCACTAGAGTTGTTCCGATTCCGATACCAGTATCGGAAATGCGTCCGATACTGCCGAAAATGCTGGCATCGGTATCGGCAAGTACTGGAGTCCAGGCACCGATCCGATACCACGCAATTTATTAGAAATAGGAATCTATTTACTGGTTAGCTCCGTTAGCTCTAACGCAGTTCTTCTTCGCTGCTCTTAAAACAGTTGCGCCGTGCAGCCACCGGCAGCTGCTGTTTTAGAGGGGCGAAGAAGAATTGATCACGTGACACCTCCTTAAAAGAAGCTAACATTAGCGCATCATGTTGGCGGTTTGGCAGTATTTTACAGTGGATGCTCCCAACAGTAAGACGGCGACATGCAACATATGCAAGGAATCAATTTCGAGGGGTGGCACAAATGTTGCAAATTTCAACACCAGCAACTTAATTAAACATTTGAAGACGCGTCACGCTAAAGAGCACGACTAATTTAAAGCTAAGGGGAAAAAGAAGGACGAACTGCAGCAGCAAACTCTGGAAGCTGCCTTCCAGCGACGAGATAAATTCCCCAAAGACAGCCAAAAAGCAACAAAGATAACAGGCAAAATTTTGGAGTTTATTGTCCTGGATGACCAACCCCTGTCTGTCGTCGAAAATGTGGGATTTCGCCGCTTAATTGAGCATTTGGAGCCAAGGTACTGTTTGCCAGGTCGTAAATATATCTCAGAAACTGCGCTACCCAAATTATATGAGACAGTTAGGGAACACATTTCGTGTATGCTGAAAGACGTGCATGCAATCAGCTTTACCACGGACATTTGGAGCTCCGACGTGTGCCCCATGTCTTTGCTAAGTTTAACATCACACTGGGTGGACAGAGAGTCAACATTTACCCCTCGAAGTGCGGTGCTGCACGCCAACGAGTTCCGAGGGTCACATACTGGCACATTAATTGCCAAAGCAATTGAGGGGATGCTAGTAAAGTGGAAAATCCCCAAGTCCAAAGTTCATGTTGTTTTGCGCGACAACGCTAGCAACATGAAGAAAGCCATGGACGAGATGGATGTACCGAGTTTGGGATGCTTCGCCCACACTCTCCAGCTAGTGGTGCATGAAGGGTTACTGTCACAGAGAAGTGTGAATGATGCACTGGCGAATGGTAGGAAGTTAGTAGGGCATTTCAAACACTCGCCACTGGCTACTACACGCCTGGAAGATATTCAAAAAGATCTCCAAATGCCCACCAAACGTCTGCACCAAGACATAGCAACGAGGTGGAACAGTACCTACTATATGGTTGAGAGTTTACTGGAGCAGAAACGGTCAATTTCAGCATATGGAGCTGACCACGACCTGCCAGTGACCCTTACAGCTAACCAGTGGGCTTTACTGGAGAAAATAATCATTGTTCTGGCACCATTTGAAGAACTGACCAGACAGATTAGCTCCTCTACCTCTTCTGCAGCTGAAGTCATCCCCTCAGTTACAGTGCTGAAACGCCTGCTTGCTCGGGAGAACGAGGGGGACACGGGTATAAAAACCATGAAAACAACCCTTCTTGAGGCTGTCCAGAAAAGATTCAGAACCACTGAGAATGAGCCCTTGTATGCAGTTGCCACTCTTTTAGACCCACGATTCAAAGACAGGTATGTCTAATATTTTTATTAAGTATCTATATTATAAACAAAATTTTTAAATGGTGTTTTGGATAACTAGATATTGCATTATTATTGATTTACTATTGCATTAATAATGTTACCACTAAAAGCTACTATGGAGGAGGTTGTTTATTTGTTTATTTTACACATAAAGACATTTATTTATTTTTTATTTTTTCATTTTTTTTAGATACTTCACAGGAGCAGACAGCATCAAGCAAGCCAAGGATGCTCTGACCCAAGAGGTGGAGAAGATGGAGGCGTTACTGAGCAGGACCACACCTGAGGGAGCAGAGACAGTGCCAGAAAACCCCCATAAAGCTCCACGTATGGAAGCACAGCCAGACAGCAGTAGCAGCAGAAAGAGCAGCTTGAAAGGCCTGTTTGAGGAAATCCTGCAGGAGCATGATGAGGAACGTGGGGCAAGTAGCACAAGCACACAAGTTCAAAATCAAATACAGACATATTTGACAGAGCAAACAGTCCCACGCTCAGACAGCCCATTCCAGTACTGGGGAGTCAACCAAATTCGGTTTCCCACCCTGGCTGCCACAGCTGCAAAGTTTCTCTGTGCTCCTTGTACCAGTGTTGACAGCGAGAGACTGTTCAGTGCAGCGTCCAACATTGTTGATGCAAGAAGGAACAGGCTAGGAGGAGAGAGGGCAGAAATGCTTATCTTCTTGAAGAAGAATCTGCCTTTGCTCTTGAAATTATGAGCAATACTAAATTGCTAAAATACTGCAATGTGTAGCCTACTTGTTTTAAAGTATTTTTTTGTTTACTGTGTAGCTGCTGCTCTTTTGATTTGTATTTTTTTATGTTTACTTTATAGGTTGGTGTTGCACTAATTGTTAAATACTGCATTTTTTAAAGATTTAAATGCCTTTTTATTTTAGTACATAATGGCTGCACTTTAAGTTGTTTTGTTTTTTAAAGGAATCTTTAAAGTTACTGTTGCAATACTGTTTTATACTGTTCTATTTAAAAATTGAAATGCCTTTTATTTTAAAATATTGTGGCTGCACTTTATTTCTTTTTTTAAATAATTATTCCTATATTTATTTAAGTTGCTGTTGCACTACTGTTTTATACTGTTCTATTTAAAAATAAATTTAAAAATAAATGGCTTCCATTTGCTGTATTCATTCATGTTTTACAAAGGGTTTAACCTGAGCCAGGCCTTACCAGAATGATAATCATATCAAAGTCATGCAGGTAGTATGATCTTTTTCTTTTTTTTTTTAACACACTGGTATCGGTACTCGGTATCGGCAGATACCCTTAGCACGAGTATCGGAATCGGTATCGGGAGGGAAAAAATGGTATCGGAACATCTCTAGTTCCCACACTGGTTTTGTTAATCAAAATAAATAATAATTTTAAAAGATTGACTCAAAAGAATTGTCTGTTCACAAATCGGATCATGAACTTGCATTACAGAGTCAAAGATGATCTATTATGGAACATTTTAAAAGAATAATGTCTTCAAGTTCATCTGTAAAGCACATAAAGCTATCGTTTGACTTTATAAACTTTTATTTCATGCATGGTGCATATGGATTTGTTAACTGAATTACAAGTTTAAGTTCTAGCAGAATGTTTGTGTCGTGATGATGAGCATGTATGCGCTCACTAGTAATCACTAAATGAACGGTATTGGTTGAAAAGCTGTTTACGTAAATTTAAATTAATAAATGACATCAAATTAAAGTAATCACTGGTAATCTAAAATACTTTTCAGGTGTAATTGTAATCTGATTACCCCTTATTTAAAATGTAATTATAACGAAATACAGTTACTAATATTTTGTATTTTAAATACGTAACGCTGTTACATGTATTTTGTTACTCCCCTACCCTGTATTTTATATATATATATATATATATATATGTAGTACCAATTAGCTTCCATTGGTTTTAATCTTGAAATGAGTTCTAAAACTATACACATTTATTTTGAATTTATGTGTACACTACAGTGAAATTGATTTCAAGCAACCCCAGAACACCGGTAATGTCAACACCTTTCGATCAGGAGATGCACCTAAATGGGGGGCCTGAGGATTTATGACAAAGCCACAAGGGAAACACGATTGCCTGTTTCCTGCTCATATTGTGCAGGTGCATCTGGCTCCAGTTCCAGGCCCCTCTGGCAAATTTAAAAGTGCTGGCTAATGCTACATGTAAATACAGTAAGATTGTTATTCATGCCTGCGCTAATGATGTTCGACTTCGCCAGTCAGAGATCACTAAAAATAACATTAAAGAGGTGTGTGAACTTGCAAGCACGATGTCAGACACTGTAATATGCTCTGGTCCCCTCCCTGCTTACCATGGTGATGAGTTGCATAGCAGATTGTCATCACTCAATGGCTGGATGTCTAAGTGGTGCCCACAGAATAACATAGGTTTCATAGACAATTGGACGAGCTTTTGGGGCAGACCTGACCTGTTGAAAATAGATGGTCTTCATCACTCCTGGGGTGGCACCACTCTTCTCTCTAGAAATATGGCAAATAGTCTTAGTGTTTATACTTGACTAACTGGGGCCCAGGTCAGGAAGCAGAAAGACTGGCTAAACCGACTGTCTGCTAGCTGTCTCAAGTCAAAGAGGTCAGCTAATTCTCAGCACATAGAGACTCTTTCACCTAGATATCACACTATAGAGACTGTGTCTGTTCCCCAAACTAGAAAATACAAAAAACGTCCAAACCAAGTTAAGATTAACAATTTAACTGAGGTTCAACAAATAAAAAACAGATGCAATACGGATAAACAAATGATAAAGCTTGGCTTATTGAATATCAGATCCCTTTCTACGAAAACACTTTTTGTAAATAATATGATCACTGATCATAATATAGATGTGCTGTGTTTGACAGAAACCTGGCTAAAACCTGATGATTACATTATTTTAAACGAGTCCACCCCCGAAGATCACTGTTATAAACATGAGCAGCATCTAAAAGGCAAAGGGGGAGGTGTTGCTTCAATTTATGACAACGTTTTCAGGATTTCTCAGAGGGCAGGTTTCAAGTATAACTCGTTTGAAGTAGAGTTGTTCCGATTCCGATTCCAGTATCGGAAATGCGTCCGATACTGCCGAAAATGCTGGCATCGGTATCGGCGAGTACTGGAGTCCAGGCACCGATCCGATACCACACAATTTATTAGAAATAGCAATCTATTTACTGGTTAGCTCCGTTAGCTCTAACGCAGTTCTTCTTCGCTGCTCTTAAAACAGTTGCGCCGTGCAGCCACCGGCAGCTGCTGTTTTAGAGGGGCGAAGAAGAATTGATCACGTGACACCTCCTTAAAAGAAGCTAACATTAGCGCATCATGTCGGCGGTTTGGCAGTATTTTACAGTGGATGCTCCCAACAGTAAGACGGCGACATGCAACATATGCAAGGAATCAATTTCGAGGGGTGGCACAAATGTTGCAAATTTCAACACCAGCAACTTAATTAAACATTTGAAGACGCGTCACGCTAAAGAGCACGACGAATTTAAAGCTAAGGGGAAAAAGAAGGACGAACTGCAGCAGCAAACTCTGGAAGCTGCCTTCCAGCGACGAGATAAATTCCCCAAAGACAGCCAAAAAGCAACAAAGATAACAGACAAAATTTTGGAGTTTATTGTCCTGGATGACCAACCCCTGTCTGTCGTCGAAAATGTGGGATTTCGCCGCTTAATTGAGCATTTGGAGCCAAGGTACTGTTTGCCAGGTCGTAAATATATCTCAGAAACTGCGCTACCCAAATTATATGAGACAGTTAGGGAACACATTTCGTGTATGCTGAAAGACGTGCATGCAATCAGCTTTACCACGGACATTTGGAGCTCCGACGTGTGCCCCATGTCTTTGCTAAGTTTAACATCACACTGGGTGGACAGAGAGTCAAAATTTACCCCTCGAAGTGCGGTGCTGCACGCCAACGAGTTCCGAGGGTCACATACTGGCACATTAATTGCCAAAGCAATTGAGGGGATGCTAGTAAAGTGGAAAATCCCCAAGTCCAAAGTTCATGTTGTTTTGCGCGACAACGCTAGCAACATGAAGAAAGCCATGGACGAGATGGATGTACCGAGTTTGGGATGCTTCGCCCACACTCTCCAGCTAGTGGTGCATGAAGGGTTACTGTCACAGAGAAGTGTGAGTGATGCACTGGCGAATGGTAGGAAGTTAGTAGGGCATTTCAAACACTCGCCACTGGCTACTACACGCCTGGAAGATATTCAAAAAGATCTCCAAATGCCCACCAAACGTCTGCACCAAGACATAGCAACGAGGTGGAACAGTACCTACTATATGGTTGAGAGTTTACTGGAGCAGAAACGGTCAATTTCAGCATATGGAGCTGACCACGACCTGCCAGTGACCCTTACAGCTAACCAGTGGGCTTTACTGGAGAAAATAATCATTGTTCTGGCACCATTTGAAGAACTGACCAGACAGATTAGCTCCTCTACCTCTTCTGCAGCTGAAGTCATCCCCTCAGTTACAGTGCTGAAACGCCTGCTTGCTCGGGAGAACGAGGGGGACACGGGTATAAAAACCATGAAAACAACCCTTCTTGAGGCTGTCCAGAAAAGATTCAGAACCACTGAGAATGAGCCCTTGTATGCAGTTGCCACTCTTTTAGACCCACGATTCAAAGACAGGTATGTCTAATATTTTTATTAAGTATCTATATTATAAACAAAATTTTTAAATGGTGTTTTGGATAACTAGATATTGCATTATTATTGATTTACTATTGCATTAATAATGTTACCACTAAAAGCTACTATGGAGGAGGTTGTTTATTTGTTTATTTTACACATAAAGACATTTATTTATTTTTTATTTTTTCATTTTTTTTAGATACTTCACAGGAGCAGACAGCATCAAGCAAGCCAAGGATGCTCTGACCCAAGAGGTGGAGAAGATGGAGGCATTACTGAGCAGGACCACACCTGAGGGAGCAGAGACAGTGCCAGAAAACCCCCATAAAGCTCCACGTATGGAAGCACAGCCAGACAGCAGTAGCAGCAGAAAGAGCAGCTTGAAAGGCCTGTTTGAGGAAATCCTGCAGGAGCATGATGAGGAACGTGGGGCAAGTAGCACAAGCACACAAGTTCAAAATCAAATACAAACATATTTGACAGAGCAAACAGTCCCACGCTCAGACAGCCCATTCCAGTACTGGGGAGTCAACCAAATTCGGTTTCCCACCCTGGCTGCCACAGCTGCAAAGTTTCTCTGTGCTCCTTGTACCAGTGTTGACAGCGAGAGACTGTTCAGTGCAGCGTCCAACATTGTTGATGCAAGAAGGAACAGGCTAGGAGGAGAGAGGGCAGAAATGCTTATCTTCTTGAAGAAGAATCTGCCTTTGCTCTTGAAATTATGAGCAATACTAAATTGCTAAAATACTGCAATGTGTAGCCTACTTGTTTTAAAGTATTTTTTTGTTTACTGTGTAGCTGCTGCTCTTTTGATTTGTATTTTTTTATGTTTACTTTATAGGTTGGTGTTGCACTAATTGTTAAATACTGCATTTTTTAAAGATTTAAATGCCTTTTTATTTTAGTACATAATGGCTGCACTTTAAGTTGTTTTGTTTTTTAAAGGAATCTTTAAAGTTACTGTTGCAATACTGTTTTATACTGTTCTATTTAAAAATTTAAATGCCTTTTATTTTAAAATATTGTGGCTGCACTTTATTTCTTTTTTTAAATAATTATTCCTATATTTATTTAAGTTGCTGTTGCACTACTGTTTTATACTGTTCTATTTAAAAATAAATTTAAAAATAAATGGCTTCCATTTGCTGTATTCATTCATGTTTTACAAAGGGTTTAACCTGAGCCAGGCCTTACCAGAATGATAATCATATCAAAGTCATGCAGGTAGTATGATCTTTTTCTTTTTTTTTTAACACACTGGTATCGGTACTCGGTATCGGCAGATACCCTTAGCACGAGTATCGGAATCGGTATCTGGAGGGAAAAAATGGTATCGGAACATCTCTAGTTTGAAGTAATGGTGCTTCATATAACATTATCCAGAGAAACAAATGTTAATGATAAATCCCCTTTTATGTTTGTACTGGCTACTGTATACAGGCCACCAGGGCACCATACAGACTTTATTAAAGAGTTTGGTGATTTTACATCCGAGTTAGTTCTGGCTGCAGATAAAGTTTTAATAGTTGGTGATTTTAATATCCATGTTGATAATGAAAAAGATGTATTGGGATCAGCATTTATAGACATTCTGAACTCTATTGGGGTTAGACAGCACGTTTCAGGACCTACTCATTGTCGAAATCATACTCTAGATTTAATACTGTCACATGGAATTGATGTTGATAGTGTTGAAATTATTCAGCCAAGTGATGATATCTCAGATCATTATCTAGTTTTGTGCAAACTTCATATAGCCAAAATTGAAAATTCTACTTCTTGTTACAAGTATGGTAGAACCATCACTTCTACCACAAAAGACTGCTTTTTAAGTTATCTTTCTGATGTATCCAAATTCCTTAGCATATCCAAAACTTGATGATGTAACATAAACTATGGACTCTCTCTTTTCTAGCACTTTAAATAAAGTTGCTCCTTTACGCTTAAGGAAGGTTAAGGAAACCAGTCTGACACCATGGTATAATGAGCATACTCGCACCCTAAAGAGAGCAGCCCAAATAATGGAGCGCAGCTGGAGGAAAACAAAACTAGAGGTATTTTGTATAGCTTGGCGGGAAAGTAACCTATCCTACAGAAAAGCATTAAAAACTGCTAGATCCGATTACTTTTCTTCTCTTTTAGAAGAAAACAAACATAACCCCAGGTATTAATTCGATACAGTGGCTAAATTAACGAAAAATAAAGCCTCAACAGGTGTTGACATTTACCAACACCACAGCAGTAATGACTTTATGAACTACTTTTCTTCTAAAATCGATACTATTAGAGATAAAATTGCAACCATTCAGCCGTCAGCTACAGTATCGCATCAGACAGTGCACTATAGACCCCCTGAGGAACAGTTCCACTCATTCTCTACTATAGGAGAGGAAGAATTGTATAAACTTGTTAAATCATCTAAACCAACAACATGTATGTTAGACCCTATACCATCTAAGCTCCTTAAAGAGGTGCTTCCAGAAGTCATAGATCCTCTTCTGACTATTATTAATTCCTCATTGTCATTAGGATATGTCCCCAAAACCTTCAAACTGGCTGTTAATAAGCCTTTTATCAAAAAACCACAACTAGACCCCAAAGAACTACTTAATTATAGACCAATCTCGAATCTCCCTTTTCTGTCCAAGATACTAGAAAAGGTGGTATCCTCACAATTATATTCCTTCTTAGAGAAAAATGGTATATGTGAGGATTTCCAGTCAGGATTTAGACCGTATCATAGTACTGAGACTGCTCTCCTTAGAGTTACAAAAGATCTGCTCTTATCATCTGATCGTGGGTGTATCTCTCTATTAGATTTATTGGATCTTAGTGCTGCGTTTGACACAATTGACCACAACATTCTTTTGCATAGACTTGAACACTTTGTTGGCATTAATGGAAGTGCATTAGCATGGTTTAAATCGTACTTATATGACCGCCATCAATTCGTAGCAGTGAATGAAGATGTATCATATCGATCACAAGTGCAGTATGGAGTACCTCAAGGCTCAGTACTAGGGCCGCTACTCTTCATGCTTTATATGTTACCCTTGGGAGATATCATCAGGAAACATGGTGTTAGCTTTCACTGTTATGCTGATGATACTCAGCTCTATATTTCTTCGCGGTCTGGTTAAACAATTTGAAAAACTAATGGAATGCATAGTCGATATAAAAAACTGGATGACGACTAATTTCTTACTGCTAAATTCGAAAAAAACAGAGGTGTTTATTATAGGACCTAAAAACTCTGCTTGTAATAACCTAGAACACTGTCTAAGACTTGATGGTTGTTCTGTCAATTCTTCGTCATCACTTAGGAACCTAGGTGTGCTATTCGATCGCAATCTTTCCTTAGAAAACCACGTTTCTAGCATTTGTAAAACTGCATTTTTCCATCTCAAAAATATATCTAAATTACGGCCTATGCTCTCAATGTCAAATGCAGAAATGTTAATCCATGCATTTATGACCTCAATGT
The DNA here is from genome assembly GCF_963082965.1 of Carassius carassius. Taxonomy (NCBI): domain Eukaryota; kingdom Metazoa; phylum Chordata; class Actinopteri; order Cypriniformes; family Cyprinidae; genus Carassius; species Carassius carassius. The sequence continues at coordinate 2,657,855 of NC_081763.1, forward strand.
TAGATTATTGTAATGCTTTATTGGGTGGTTGTTCTGCACGCTTAGTAAACAAACTACAGCTAGTCCAAAATGCAGCAGAAAGAGTTCTTACTAGAACCAGGAAGTATGACCATATTAGCCCGGTCCTGTCAACACTGCACTGGCTCCCTATCAAACATTGTATAGATTTTAAAATATTGCTTATTACTTATAAAGCCATGAATGGTTTAGCACCTCAGTATTTGAATGAGCTCCTTTTACATTATAATCCTCTACGTCCGCTACGTTCTCAAAACTCAGGCAATTTGATAATACCTAGAATATCAAAATCAACTGTGGGCGGCAGATCCTTTTCCTATTTGGCGCCTAAACTCTGGAATAACCTACCTAACATTGTTCGGGAGGCAGACACACTCTTGCAGTTTAAATCTAGATTAAAGACCCATCTCTTTAACCTGGCTTACACATAACATACTAATATGCTTTTAATATCCAAATCCGTTAAAGGATTTTTAGGCTGCATTAATTAGGTAAACCGGAACCGGGAACACTTCCCATAACACCCTATGTACTCGCTACATCATTAGAAGAATGGCATCTACGCTAATATTTGTCTGTTTCTCTCTTATTCCGAAGTCACCGTAACCACCAGATCCAGTCTGTATCCAGATCAGAGGGTCACTGCAGTCACCCGGATCCAGTATGTATCCAGACCAGATGGTGGATCAGCACCTAGAAAGGACCTCTATTGCCCTGAAAGACAGCGGAGAACAGGACAACTAGAGCCCCAGATACAGATCCCCTGTAAAGACCTTGTCTCAGAGGACCACCAGGACAAGACCACAGGAAACAGATGATTCTTCTACACAATCTGACTTTGCTGCAGCCTGGAATTGAACTACTGGTTTCGTCTGGTCAGAGGAGAACTGGCCCCCCAACTGAGCCTGGTTTCTCCCAAGGTTTTTTTCTCCATTCTGTCACCGATGGAGTTTCGGTTCCTTGCCACTGTCGCCTCTGGCTTGCTTAGTTGGGGTCACTTCATCTACAGCGATATCGTTGACTTCATTGCAAATAAATGCACAGACACTATTTAACTGAACAGAGATTACATCACTGAATTCAATGATGAACTGCCTTTAACTATCATTTTGCATTATTGACACACTGTTTTCCTAATGAATGTTGTTCAGTTGCTTTGATGCAATGTATTTTGTTTAAAGCGCTATATAAATAAAGGTGACTTGACTTGACTTGACTCTCTTCATGGCTTGTGTCTGCACTGACCTTTCTGCTTCTGCATACTGGTGGCAAGAGTGCTGAATTCTTTTAAAATTCTTTTAAAAGTCGATGAAGTCAGATGCTGGGAACGAAAACAGGGCCATATCTTACTGTCACTGTAACTCTGAGGGTGTAACATTCATACGTCTATATAAAGTACTCTCCTTCTCATTGAGAACTGTTGAGTAAGTGCATGGCTGTTTTGGCAGAGGAAAAGATGACTAGTGATTAGTGGTTTTGGTTGCTAAGCCAAGGGCTTGGTACATCAACGCTGATCCATTGGGCAGTAGTCCGAATTCTCTTCTCTTCAGTAGTCCGAAGTACAGTCTTAGGCACATTAGTATTTTCACCTCAAACAAGGGGTTTAAGCCAGTTATTTATATATTTTGCTTTAGTATGTCAGTAGGAAATATCAGTTTACATTTCCAAACATTAATTTTGCCATTAATTTTAATAATATTCTAGTGAGATTGTTGAATGCATTCTGACAACAGACTGCCTAAGACTAAGACTTTAACACAGTAGTGTATAAATAAAGTACATATAATTAGATTAAGTATATTTAAATAAGTATAATTAAAGTATACATTTATATTTGTTAAGGGCTCGATTTTCGCTGGAGGAAACAGCTGTGGTGTGATGAGCAGTGAACAGAGCGAAGACTTTACAGTAGATGAGAAACCGATTGCTCCCTCGTGACCTTTTGTAAACTGAATTTATGACAAAGAACTGCACAGATACAGATATTCTAACAATCTACCGATAAACACACACCTCGTGTCCTCTGTTTGTGTTTGAGTCCACTCAAGCTGCTCCGCCACGATCTGAGGATTGAAGAGTGTGCTGAAAGACGGAGAGAAAACAGATCTGGCGCCGTTTTCATATGAAATTTAAGGGGACAGACTCTGAGGCGATTGCAAATTTGTGTACGGTTTATGAAGCCCCGCTAAAAAAAGCCTAGCGACGCCCATGCTTCTTGTGTATATTTCGGAGAACCAATACAAATATTTTTAAATATCGATCACTCAGGCATTTAAGAGGCACCAAAATGGGGCACCGAAATCTGCGTGCTGATTTGGTTCGGTGCATACCATAGGTACCGGTACCATTTCGGTACCCAACCCTAATGGCTGGTGAAGTTAGTTTGGTTGAGAATAAAAGCTGCTCCTCTCATATAGTAGGCGGACAACCAAAATGGGCAATACCGCCGTGTGTACCACCGCCAAAGGGCTGTGGCGTTAACTGCAAGTCAGTCACATGTTAAAATAATTTGTGAAACTACCGCCAGGTGGCACACATATTCACTGGAAACAGCGCAGTCGTTCACCGTGCCATTAAGCGTGAGCAGTGGTCTTCTTTGGCATTATGATTTTATTTTTCCCATAGATACTGAAATGTGTGAAATAAAAAGCCTATTTTACCTAAAGAATAATAGTTAAGCTTCATCTAAACTTCAAATGGGAAACATCACGAATATGTTAACGTTTGGATTTCTCCTAAATGCGAGAGCCCAACCGTACCTTATGTTTCGCTTTAAATTATTATAATTTTTTTGTTTGTTTGTTTATAGCTAAGCCTATATTATTATATACTGCAATTACATTTATCCATTAGATTAATATATTTTAAATTATTTTCTGTTCTGATAAATTTGTTAAATTTAAAGCACAAGGTGGAGCTCAGCTGCCTTTGACTCAAAAAGGTAACCAAGGTATGGTTTGGGACTGATGTATCCATCTATTGGCCCTTTGAGTACATCAATATTTGTAAGTGGATTCAGCACCCTGCTGCTCACAGACTTGATCAGGCTAACCACATGTGAGAGCTTACATGTGAGATATTTCAGAGAGGACAAGGGCCATAAATCAATCAGATTAGCCTTCTCTAAAAACACACATGACATGGCCTTAGAAAATATTTTATAAAATTCACAGTTTTACAGATTCGATTATCAATTTTTTTATGAAGTTCTGGAAGACTTGTGGCTTTAGCTACACTGTGTTTTCAAACTCATATCCTACATCAACAATTTTTTTAATACATTTAAAAAATATGTTTTTAATATTTGTATTTTTGTTTTTATGTTTGAGCTTATATATCTCTATTATCGTAACAGTCTGAGTGATTCTGATTACTGAACAGTAAACTTTGAAGTGTCAGCTTTGTGAACAAATGTTGATTATGTATCTAGTCAGAAAGAATCATGAGAATCATATTTTGGGTATGTCATTTCTGTCTCCATGCCAAAAAAGGGGGGTGACTAGTAAGGGGTTAACCTCTTAGCCAGCACCCCGACACACTCGTCCTGAAAACCTCTAAACTCGCACGTGTTCGTGTTTATGAATAGATTAAATGAAACGGGACAAATTTAATCTTGACAAACTATGTATCAGTATAAAGATCTAAGCCTCAAGCATCGACGACAGATCGCTGTTTTTCAATCGAAAGCTTATAACGACTGTATTTGCTACATTTGTGTAAGCAGTACACATACAAACATGAACAATGGAAATGCTGTACATACCAGATCCGTCGTAATAATGAGTCATAAACACATCCACAGCTGTTAATCCCGGTTTAGTTAGAAAGGTAAGTGTCCACTGAACGACATCTCATGGAGCACGTTTGGTCCAACGAAGCAATAACGTTGTAATATGGATCATAATTCCTTTGTTTACATTTCTTCAGCGACAGAACTGTTTGTGTCTGTTATGGAATAACTCACGGTCGAAAACTGCGTCTTGGTAGTAAAAAAACTGCATGTTTTTGCAGCATACAGTGGCACAAAGAGAATGAGATAATCCAACGGAAAACAGAATGAATGAAAGATATGAATGAATGTATATTTGAATTTTGGAGCTCCCTCCTGAGGGCTCGTGACGCGCTCTGATGCACCTGTCAGCTGATGGAGGCGGAACTTATAATGATAGCCTTTTTCTTTGTTTGTTTTATTTTTCAACAGTTTTTATATATGTGAGAGTGTGTTTTATGTTGAATGTGAATGTATCTGCATGATTACCATCTGTTCAAATCAGCCCAAATCAGCTCGCTATTACTGTATGATCATGGCTATCAAAGTGAACGCGTCTATATGAATAGAGAGAGTGGATTATTTACTTTTATGTCACATTTGTGTTATTACCATCAGTATAAGTGGCCATCAGCACATTAGCACTTATTTGCATCATAATTCATTGTAAATGCTGCATTTCTAGCAATCTCAGGATTTTCTGTAATTGGCAAAGTTAAATCTTTTTTTATTTTTCTTATTATTCTTATTTTTCTTACTCAAATTATTCTTATTGTATTTTTCTAATGCTCAACTAAATCACTTATATGATGTCTAAGTTTATGTCTAGTGTTTTATAACTGAAAAAAAATATGCAGTGGTATGTTTACTGACTAAATAGTTTGTAGAAGCCTTCAATACTATTGGGAAATATATTTTCTTAAATTTGGGGGTGGGGGGTCTAGACATAGTCTCAGAAAAATATTTGCAGGACTCTCATTTTTCATTATATCTTATTCAGATTTGAAATAGAGACTCATGAGACATGTGGCTTTCAACCCATTACTTTTCTAGATTGCTCCAGGACTCATTTCATGTATTTTTACATAAAAAATATATATATGCGTGGTAAAAAAAAAATTGCTGGCTAACAGGTTAAAGAGATGGGTCTTATTTAAAATGCAAGAGTGTGTCTGCCTCCCCAGCAATGTTAGGTAGGTTATTCCAGAGTTTATGCACCAAATAGGAAAAGGATCTGCTGCCCGCAGTTTATTTTGATATTCTAGGTATTATCAAATTGCCTGAGCTTTGAGAACGTAGCAGACGTAGAGGATTATAATGTAAAAGGAGCTCATTCAAATACTGAGGTGCTAAACCATTCAGGGCTTTATAAGTAATAAACAATATTTTAAAATCTCTACGATGTTTGATAGGGAGCCAGTGCAGTGTTGGCAGGACCGGGCTAATATGATCATACTTCCTGGTTCTAGTAAGAACTCTTCCTGCTACATTTTGGACTAAATGTAGTTTGTTTACTAAGCGTGCAGAACAACCACCCAATATAACATTACAATAATCTAACCTTGAGGTCATAAATGCATGGATTAACATTCCTGCATTTGACATTGAGAGCATAGGCGGTTATTTAGATATATTTTTGAGATGGAAAAATGCAGTTTTACAAATGCTAGAAACGTTGCTTTCAAAGGAAAGATTGCAATCAAATAGCACACCTAGGTTCCTAACTGATGACGAAGAATTGACAGAGCAGCCATCTTAAGTCTTAGACAGTGTTCCAGGTTATTACATGCAGAGTTTTTAGGTTCTATAATTAACACCTCTGTTTTTTCAGAATTTAGCAGTAAGAAATTATTCATCATCGTTTTTTATATCGACTATGCATTCCATTAGTTTTTCAAATTGGTGTGTGTTCCATCAGGCCGCAAAGAAATGTAGAGCTGAGTATCATCAGCATGACAGTGAACGCTAACACCATGTTTCCTCATGATATCTCCCAAGGGTAACATATAAAGCGTGAAGAGTAGCGGCCCTAGTACTGAGCCTTGAGGTACTCCATACTGCATTTGTGATCGATATGATACATCTTCATTCACTGCTACGAACTGATGGCGGTCATATAAGTACGATTTAAACCATGCTAATGCTCTTCCATCAATGCCAACAAAGTGTTCAAGTCTATGCAAAAGTTGATGAGGTCAATTGTGTCAAACGCAGCACTAAGATCCAATAAAACTAATAGAGAGATACAACCACGATCAGATGATAAGAGCAGATCATTTGTAACTCTAAGGAGAGCAGTCTCAGTACTATGATATGGTCTAAATCCTGACTGGAAATCCTCACATATACCATTTTTCTCTAAGAAGGAATATAATTGTGAGGATAACACCTTTTCTGGTATCTTGGACAGAAAAGGGAGATTCGAGATTGGTCTATAATTAACTAGTTTCTTTGGGGTCAAGTTGTGTTTTTTTTAATGAGAGGCTTAATAACAGCCAGTTTGAAGGTTTTGGGGACATATCCTAATGACAACGAGGAATTAATAATAGTCAGAAGAGGATCTATGACTTCTGGAAGCACCTCTTTAAGGAGCTTAGATGGTATAGGGTCTAACATACATGTTGTTGGTTTAGATGATTTAACAAGTTTATACAATTCTTCCTCTCCTATAGTAGAATGAGTGGAACTGTTCCTCAGGGGGTCTATAGTGCACTGTCTGATGCGATACTGTAGGTGACGGCTGAATGGTTGCAATTTTATCTCTAATAGTATCGATTTTACTTTATTTTTCGTTAATTTAACCACTGTATTGAATAAATACCTGGGGTTATGTTTGTTTTCTTCTAAAAGAGAAGAAAAGTAATCGGATCTAGCAGTTTTTAATTCTTTTCTGTAGGATAGGTTACTTTCCCGCCAAGCAATACGAAATACCTCTAGTTTTGTTTTCCTCCAGCTGCGCTCTGTGGAAAATATTATTGTATCTATGTTTTAAATTGTAACAAATCAAATGAACAAACTGTCTTTTAGAAGAATGTGTGTAGGTGTTGTTTTCTCTCTCTCTGTCTAACTTCAGGAGAAACTGCAGGCCCGAGAAGGAGGCTGCGGTCTCAACTATCAGAAAGATACATGTGAAGGCCAGCGCCCTGGACAGTGGAAAAGTACCCAAGGAGGAGCCACTGTGAAGCAAGAATATATATTCAACGGCTTATGCTTTGTAAAGATTCTGGACTGCCTTTGTAAAACATTTTGGACTGCCCAGGTGTTATATCTTTGGTAGACTGTAATCCTGAGCTCAGAAAAGACCATTCTGATTCTTTATTAAAAGATTTTCTTAACTATATACAAGTCTCCAGTTTATCATTTGACGGATCAACGAGCAGGGAGGAAAACTCTGCAGGGGCAGAGTTTCCAACAATTTGGAGGGGACACCCGGAATCGTCACGAGACTGAACGCTGAAGGACATCTCTTTTTCAGTCAACCAGCTGAAAAAAAAAAAGGTAACCAGACACCTTTTTAACAAAAGTACTGAATATTGGCAATTACCAAATTTAAAGACTGAAGAAGAGGTGAATATCAGTATTTTAATTAAAACAAAAAGAGTCAGAATTGGACTAAAAAGGTAAAATAAAATATTTTAAACTGTTGTGAAAATCCTGGCATGGTTTAAGGGTGAGAATAACTCGGCGTGGTTTTACTATATATTGTATGTAAAATTCAAGACCCCTTTGTGAAAAATCCCGGCGTGGTTGACAGTTTAAATATAAGGATTGGTATACATTTTTAACTGTTGTGAAAATCCTGGCATGGTTTAAGGGTGAGAATAACCCGGCGTGGTTTTACGTATTTTAACTGTTGTGAAAATCCTGGCAAGGTTTAAGGGTGAGAATAACCCGGCGTGGTTTTACGTATTTTAACTGTTGTGAAAATCCTGGCAAGGTTTAAGGGTGAGAATAACCCGGCGTGGTTTTACGTATTTTAACTGTTGTGAAAATCCTGGCAAGGTTTAAAGGTGAGAATAACCCGGCGTGGTTTTACATATTTTAACTGTTGTGAAAAATCCCGGCGTGGTTGACAGTTAAAAAATAAGTGTATGTAAAATTCAAGACCCCTTTGTGAAAAATCCCGGCGTGGTTGACAGTTAAAAAATAAGTGTATGTAAAATTCAAGACCCCTTTGTGAAAAATCCCGGCGTGGTTAACAGTTTTAAACACTAGGATTGGTCTGATGTATGTGTATGTGTGATTGCATGAAAATATAACTCGTGTTTGGGAGGTTAGAGTGCTGCGCACCTTCTCTGGACCTTCACTTAAGTGTGAACTGGTAGGAACAGACGCAGTACTCTGGTGGCCCAGAGAGTGGCTGATGATTGAAAGACACATATCATTTAAAGAACTATTGTTACTGAGTAACAGAGAAAGAGTCATATTACCCCCAAGCAATTTGCTGTGTAGATTACTAGGGCATGGTAAGTATTGTGAAAGGTGTGATTCAGATAGGGAAACAGTACCCCTATTAGGATGGCTACATACGGGGAATCATGGGAGGGATTATGTAAACAAATGCCTAAACACTCAGAGCCAAAAGACAGAGATAAAATAGGAAAACAACTCGGAAAGGCATGGGAGAAGCTGAGTAGCTAGCCTATATGGGTGGGAAAGAGATACAAAAAATGGAGGGAAGTTGCTAAAGGCAATCTTAGAGGAGGAGAAAAGAGCCAACGGTGAACTAGAAATAGCGCGAAAGAAGGGTGAAACGGGCTCTGTATGGTAAAAAAAAAAAAAAGTAACAAGGACATAGCAGAGAAGGAGGCAGAATTGAGAAAATGGAGCAGAATAGCGGCTGCTATGGCAGCCAGGGTAAAATGTGCTACATGGGCAGAGGAGAAAGATCGGAGTCCACCCCCTTTATGCCCCGCCCACGCACAAAGTAACGGCATCAGCCCCAAAGCAAATGCCATTGTTTGAAATAAATGAAGGGGTGGTTAAAACCACAACTAAAACAGCAAAAAGTGACGGTACTTTTAAAATCACGAAAGGGCAAATAGATGTAACTCTCAGTGAGAGAGATAGGGAAGAAAAAGAACGAGAACACCAGTTACAACAGTATGAAATAAAGGTAATGATAGAACAAGAAGTGAAACAGAAAGTAAAAGATGCAATAAAAAAAAGAAAAAACATAAGTCAATTGCAGGGAGAAATAGAGGAGGGATTGGAAGAAGTACAAATATAATGAAGGAAATACAGGGAGAAAGTTTGCAGAGAGGAAGTATACCATTGAGGGAAGGTGGTAAAAGGAAGAGTAGCGTAGGGGAAGGCAGCATAAGAGGAATGTCTCCAGGGGGCGCCACAGTCAGAATGGTAGGAGATAATAAAGATAGCTTAACCATCACAGGATATGACTTAGACATTGATTGGAACCAGAGAAAATTAAAACAAGAGGATGAGATCAGGAGTGGGTTTGAACCATATGAACAAACCATACCACATTTTTATGGGGAAACCCACCACAGTGTAATGGCAGAAGATGGGGCTCACCCGTCCTCCCCCAGGTTTACCACCTCCTTATAAGCATTACCCGACGTAAGACGAAAAAGTTCAAAATATCAAATGCCACTGATGAGGGCTAATGCCAACTATCCAGAATACAAACCGTGGGGCCATTCTGACATGAATGCTGTGTTGAGTAAATTCCGAAGCCATGGCCAGAATTAAGTGAATGAATAAATACAAATTTGATGTAAAAGTAATGACAATGACTGCAAAGAACTTTGAGAAACATTTGAGTTGCGAAAATAAAGTAAAAATAAAAATATAAAGATGTTTATTTTTAAAATGCATATAATTTCTGACAAGATTTAAACTGGGCTAAAGTAAAATGATAGTACGATGAAACTATGTTAAAAATGAATGAAAAATGCATTGTTACGAGTCCTGAATCCCTCAGAGTTCTCTCTCTCATTCAAAGTAAGCTAAAATGCCGTTATCTGAGCCTGTGTTTAAGTGATAAGCTATTTATAGTACAGCACATGGTTTCAGTCAAATCATAGGCACTGAGATGCTAAAGGACATGATAAAAAGACTTCAGATTTAATGCCTTAAGAGGGCAGTTGGTAGTTAAATGTTCAACTGCCCAATGCATTTAAGAAATAAGAGATTATAAAAATAATGAATAACAATTTAGGAGCAATTGTTGAAGAGACATGAGGTCTTTAAAATCATAATACAGACCCTGAGCTATAGATGTAATAATTTTGAATAGTTAAACAGTTATATTGCTATTTGTTCTATGACCAGTAACTTATCTGTCTTATTTTTAGTCTCCACCATCATACAGGGCCTGATGGCTGCAGCTACAGAAGCAACAGAAAATTACAATGAATGGACGGATGTGAAAAATATATTCACTGAGTAATCTCAGCATGATAGTTTGGAGGCATCCAATTGATTTTAGCGATTAAATATTAGTTTGATTAACCTTTTTCAATGTTTTAACACTAGTAGGTGCTGTCAATGGCTCTCATGGTTCTTGAGTGTACCTTTCCTAAGCTGCAGGAAATACTGGATTCTGGAAGAAGACTGTCGAGGATGTTGCAACGGGAAAGAGTGGTTACCAGTGTGCATGAGGTGATTTCTCAATGACGGGTAAGATCCTCTTCTAGCCAATAGGGGACAACCTAAGGCAGGGGGTCACCACCACTGGGCACCTGCCCTGAAGGGAGGTGTTATATGTGAGATGGTAGTGGAGTTGAGCGGATGCTTGATAGGCCTAGAGCATCATTAAGAGGGGAACTGTAGGAAGTACAGCAATCTGCCTCAAAAACGAGAGCTCCTCCAGACCTGATCACCAGCAACCGCATTCCTTGATTGCTTGTTGTGACAAGCGTCCACAACTTGATGCAACTATGTCAGGGGATCAGACCCTGAGGAAAAGAGGCTTATTTATAAAGAGTTAATGGCAATGGGCTGTCAAGAACCATCTGAGACCACGTGATGACAGACATTATTTTGAGACAAAATTTCTTATGTGGCTAAAACGATATTGAACTAATATGTCTATATCATAGTCTTTACTCATGCAGGTAATTAGGAATAGCATAAGATGATTACAAGATATGGTGGTGGCTAAAAATGAAGACTACTTTTGCTTAATCAAGAGATGGTTCAGATAACAAAGGTTAAGGGAATTAAGCATGTAAGGTAAAAATAATTTTAAAGAAATGCTCCTAGCATTATGTATTTTAAACAGTCTAAACTGAGATTTGAGATATAGAAACTTTGACATTTTTAACCTATTTGAATGATTAAGGGTTATATGTTGTAATAAAATTGATATTATAGTCTAAGTTAAAGTTTGGCGAAAATTGTCTAAATAAATAAATAACTAATATTTTGCACAGTAAGAGAGAGAGAGTGCTTGAGTGGAGGCAGGGATGGTGCTCTGCTTCTCTTATCGGCCTGCTAAGTAAGAGTAACCAAAACAGAGCAATGATTTTAAGACCAAAACAACCCAGCTGATTTTTCTCTAAATAAGAAGAAGGCATGAAAAACAGTAAGGCTGTACTGCAGTGGACAGTACAGAAAGAACAAGTTTTCATAAACCTGAAAACTGACATGGCTGCTGCTGCCACATTGCAAACTCCCAACCATGCATTACCTTTTTACCTAGATGTAAGCAACACCAAGAACAGTGTGAGTGGGGTGCTGTATCAAAAACAGTGCCAACAAAGGCGAGTGCTGAGTTACTGTAGTGCCCCTTTGGACAAAGTTGAGCAAAAACAGGCACCCTGCGCACAATTTGTGGCAGGGCTGGCTAAAATGATAGAAAAAACACAGCATCTGGTGATGGGACACCCACTACACATCCTGACAAACCACTCTGTGGTGGCTTTCATTACTTCCTCTGCATTTACTTTTTCAGCACAGAGACAAAACAAATTACTCAAAATTCTAACTGCCCCCAACATTGTACATGAGTACAAAGGAATAAACATGGCTGAGCTGGTGGGGGAAGGGGAGCCTCATGAATGTGCCCCAAGGGCCTTGACGGATGACAAGGTGAGGGAGGGTTTGAGGGACATCCCTTTAGACAACCCTGAATTGACACTTTTTTGTGATGGATGTTGTTTCAGGACAGAACAGAACGTGCTGTCTGCAGGATTTGCAGTGGTAAGCCAAACAGAAAGAACATTTACAACAGTGATTACAGAAAAATTACATGACAGGCCTTCAGCACAAAGGGCTGAATTGTTGGCTCTTATAGCAGCATTGAGAATAGCCACAGATAAAACAGTTAACATCTACTCAGACTCAACTTATGCAGTAACAGCTGCAACGATAGAACTAACCGGGTGGGCCAGGGTAGGGTTTGTAACATCTACAGGAAAACCCATAAAACACTCACAAGAAGCCTCTGAGTTATTAGAGGCTATCATGCTACCCAAAGAATTTAAAAATCATAAAATGTACAGCACATACAGAAGGTCAGGACAGTGTCTCAAAAGGGAATGATGCAGCAGACCAGGCAGCAAAACAGGCAGCTGGATACCTTACATTGCAGATGGTAGTCACAGCAACAGATGAGCTAATGGAGTTAGAACCAGCAATAACCACTGAGTACATCAGACAGGAACAAACGTCAGCCTCTCCTGAGGAACGTAGCAGTTGGGTAAGCAAGGGAGCGACAATGGCTGACACAGGGCTTTGGGTAGGACCTGATGGACGACAGGTACTACCTGCAAAAACACAGCAGTTCACATATTGACAGAAGCACACTCATTGGCACACAGTAGTGAGAAAGACATGACAAAACGCATGAAGGCATGGTGGCACCCTTTTATGCCTCATTTGATCAGTAATACAATTGCTAACTGTGAGACATGTGTAAAATTCAATGTGAGACCTACTGCTAGGCCTGAGGCTGGACACTTCCCCACAGACAGGGGTCCAGGACACACAGTGGTGATTGATTTTACTGATATGTTGATACCAGTGAACAAGAAAAGGTACCTGTTGGTGATGGTGGACCAGTTCAGTGGGTGGCCTGAAGCATTTCCATGCAGAAAGGAGGATGCCATGTCTGTGGTGAAGTGCCTGGTTAATCAGTATATTCCAAAAGATGGTTTCCCAAAATCAATCAGGTCTGACAATGGCTCACACTTTAAAAACGAACACCTGCAGATGGTAGAAAAACAATTGGGTTTGAAACATGTGTATGGGGCAGTATACCACCCCCAAAGCCAGGGGAAGGTGGAAAGGCTAAACCTAACACTGAAAAACAAATTGGCAAAAATATGTGCATGTACGAACATGAATTGGGTTGAAGCTCTGCCTATGGCATTAATGTCTGTCAGGTGTTCAATCAATAGAACCACAGGGTTTACACCATTTGAACTGACCACTGGCAGACAATTTCCTGGCCCATGGGCTCTCCTCTGTACGGAGGGGCAAACTGACACACCAATTGCTTTTGCTACTAAAGTGAATGCGGTTATTAACATGTTTTGCCCACAGAAAAATTGGCCTGACCCCTCTGGCACAGATCCAGCCCCGAAGGAAATATCTGACAACCAGTGGGTAAGATTGAAACAGCTAAAACGAAAATGGTCATCTCCCAGGTGGTCAGAACCACTGAAAGTGACAGCACGCACCTCCCACTGTGTACAGGTAGCTGGAAAAGGTAAAACATGGTTTCATTTGTCTGCATGCATGTTCTGTGACCCTCCTTCTAGGACCCTAGCAGACACCAGAATTGACCTTTTGGAAGGTCAAAGAGAGGGAGACATGGAGGAGCAGGAACAGGAGCAGCGTGAAACAGAGGAAGCAGAGGAAGGACAGAGTCAGACCAATGCAACTAACACTGCTCCAAACCAGCTAACCCTGACAGAAACAAAAACAAGCCCAAGACTTTTACTCAGGAAAGGGGACTTGTTGGAAATTCCCGAGGACATACCCATTGCCCACTGCATAAGCGCAGATTATGCATTAGGGGCAGGAGTAGCCAGACAGATTAGGGAAAAATACAGAGTCCAGCAGCTAAATACAACAGTAAGCAGACCAGGTCAGTGCATAAGAACAGAGCATGGTAGGAAACACATCTACCATTTAGTGACCAAATTGTGGTGTAGGGACCTACCCACTTATGAAACAATAGAAGATTGCCTGAGAAATTTAAAGGAACAGTGTAGCAAAGACAAAATTGAAGTACTAGCCATTCCCAAATTAGGCTGTGGGCTAGACAAACTGGACTTTATAAAGGTTAGAAGCATCCTAGAGAGGGTGTTTGACAAAGAGACCATACAAATAGTGGTAATTGTGCAAGAATGAGGAAAATAAATGTGGCAGTATGTGTATGGGGAGTGGCGGTTATAGCTTGCATAGTAATTGTGGGGTATCACATGGTGGGTATGAAAAGACAAAAAAGGAACAAAGTATTGGAGGGAGGATCTTCTGGGGTAAGAATGACCCTAGAAAAATTTAAAGGGAAAGATGGGTACTGGGAAGTGGACCTGTGTAAAATTATAGACTGTAGGGGAGGGGATGGAGAAAAGGGGTGGCTGGGATATATAGTGTATGGATGTTACTGGGCAAAAGAGAAACCGCCAACCGAAGCATGGTGTTCAGCTTATGTTTTATGGAAAAACAGAGGCCTCTCATATTTCTCTGATTTATTTATAGATGGAGTTTTCACAACTTTTTCTGATCTTGTAAAGAAATTCAATATACCACAGTCTAATTTATTTCGTTTTCTTCAAGTACGCAATTTTGTTCATTCTCATTGTCCTTCCTTTCCAGACTTGTCTGAATCTTCTTTATATGAGAAATGCTTAATACAGAAACATGGCTCTATATCCATTTTATATAATTTAATTCTTCCTTATGTTTTGCCTTCTTCTGCTCGTTTTACACGCCAATGGGAGACGGAACTCGGACTTAGTTTGGATCAGGAATGGTGGGAAGTGGCTGCTGGCAGGGTTAATTCTTCGTCATCCTGTGCCAAACTGAGTCTAGTTCAATTTAAGGTTTTCCATAGAACTCATTTTACAAACGTTAAACTAAGCAAGCTATTTCCAGGCGTGGATGTTGCATGCAATAGGTGTTCTCTGGCTCCTGCCGATCATACCCACATGTTTTTTACTTGTCCAAAACTAGAAGATTTCTGGCACTCCTTTTTTGATACTTTCTCTAACATCCTTAATATTTCCATTGCACCATGCCCTCTGATTGCCATCTTTGGTGTCCCTGCTGTTTTGGATGAGTATACAAAAAAATATGCTAATATTCTTGCCTTTGCCTCTTTGATAGCTCGCAGACGAATTCTATTGCACTGGAAATCTGCTAAACCTCCCTCTACTTTTTCATGGTTAGAGGATTTGATGTCTTTTCTATATATTGAAAAAATTAAGTTTGCTCTAAGAGGTTCCTCTGACAAATTTTATAAAAACTGGGACCCTCTACTTAACTTTGTCAAGAACACACCTTCTATCTTTGCTGATTTGTAATATGTATTTTTATCTAAACTTTGGTTTTTATTATTATTGTGTGTATATGTGTATATATGTTTATGTGTGTGTATGTATATATGTGTATATTCGTATGGATATATTATTATTATTTTATTTATATATATGTTTTTTTTTTTTTTTTTTTTTTTTTTAAATAATTTTTGTGTGTAATTTGGAAATATACTTCTGTTTTATTTTCCTCCTCGGAGTGGGTGGGTGAGTGGGTTTGGGTTAAGGTTTACTGAGGGTTATGGATTGTTCATGTTTGTGTCCACCCTTAGTAGCTGGATAAAAAGAAAAAAGGAATGTATACATTTATTAATATTGCTTTACCTTTTTGTATATTCCATTAATAAAAATAATAATAAAAAAAAAAAAAATTTGCCAAGATGTCAGGCGCTCTGGCTCCCAGTAAACATTTGACTATGGTGGCTGGTGTCTCTATATTCTTGTTCCGTATAGAATCACCAATAATAAGAGCACTTTCATCAGGTTTCTCAGTGGGTGCATCACTGAGTGGAGAGAACCTGTTTAATGTTTTGATCGGAACAGAAGAGTGGTGTTTTGACCCACGACTACGCCTCACTGTCACCCAGTTGCCCTGCTGCAGGGGCTCTGTTGGCGGAACCGAACAATGTAGCTAGACGCATCCAAAGCCGTATCTAGAGCCCTAACATTCTTACTGTTCTCAATTAAAGTTTGGATGCGTGTCTCTAATTCTGAAATCTTCTCTGTCAATGTCAATGTCACCTTTATTTATATAGCGCTTTAAACAAAATACATTGCGTCAAAGCAACTGAACAACATTCATTAGGAAAACAGTGTCAATAATGCAAAAATGAGAGTTAAAGGCAGTTCATCATTGGATTCAGTTATGTCATCTCTGTTCAGTTAAATAGTGTCTGTGCATTTATTTGCAATCAAGTCAACGATATTGCTGTAGATGAAGTGTCCCCAACTAAGCAAGCCAGAGGCGACAGCGGCAAGGAACCGAAACTCCATCGGTGACAGAATGGAGAAAAAAACCTTGGGAGAAACCAGGCTCAGTTGGGGGGCCAGTTCTCCTCTGACCAGACGAAACCAGTAGTTCAATTCCAGGCTGCAGCAAAGTCAGATTGTGCAGAAGAATCATCTGTTTCCTGTGGTCTTGTCCTGGTGCTCCTCTGAGACAAGGTCTTTACAGGGGATCTGTATCTGGGGCTCTAGTTGTCCTGGTCTCCGCTGTCTTTCAGGGATGTAGAGGTCCTTTCTAGGTGCTGATCCACCATCTGGTCTGGATACGTACTCTGTCAGCCTAACTATTTCCCTGCATTTATCACATGTGAATCCCTCATCTGCGATAGAGATAGATAAACTGTATATGTGACAAGAGGTGCAAATAACAATAGCAGGAGAAGCCATTACTCACCATGCTTGATGAAATATTATTACCACAATTGTTTGATGAACTTGTGAAAAACTGTAGTGAGAGAGAGGAGAGTACAAAAGAAAACAGCGAAAGGTTTGAATGAAAACGCTAATGACAATCTAAAGAGTGCTAATGCAATGCAGGTGTACTGCACTCACGGATATAGTATCAAGCCCCCATCGGACGTCGACGAGAGCCTCACAGCCACACAAAACCACCTTTTTCATCCTACGGTCGTCGAGGCTTACTTGTCTTATGCTGTGAGTAGCGCGCTCCCATAAGAAGTTGGCGAGAGTCTCAACGGCCACACAAACTTGCCTTTTCCAATCAACGGCCTGTGAGGCTTACCCAGCCGATACAGTGAGCAGAAAGTCTCAGTAGGAGGCTGGCGAGAGCCTCTTGGCCACACAACCTTTTCCATCTTACATTCGGAGAGGCTTAGACGTCCGCTCCCTGTGCTCCCTTCAGATGTCTGGTGAGTCTCCTGGAAAGACAAACTTTACCTTTCCATTCTACGGTAGGAGATACTTACCCGTCCGATGCATGTGCTCCCTTTGGACGTCTGGCTAGAGTCTCCCGGCCACGCAACTTACCTTTCCATTTGACGGTTGGTGAGGCTTAACCATTCGACGCAATGAGTCTTAACTGCCCGCCAAATGCTGCCTAAAACCCTCTCAACTACCCTCACACCTTTTAACCCCGCCTAGCGAGGCTTACCCGTCTGATGCGCATGCTCCCTTCAGACGTTGGCGAGAGTTCTCCCAGTTGAGTTTTCCTTTTCTCTCTCCCTGTCCGGCGAGCCTTACCCGTCTGATGCGTGTGCTCCCTTCAGACGTCTGGCGAGAGTTCTCCCAGTCAGGTTTCTATACTTTCCGGCCACAAGCGAGTCTTCCATCCAATCCAATGCCGTGAGTAGCAATCTCCTGTTGAGCTCAAGCCCTACCGACCGGTCTCCCCTAACCATGTAGTCCAGTACCTGCAGCCGGTAGGGCCTACCCTTCCAACGCCTAAGTCGCTCCCACTGGAGTTTGTAGTCTGTTCTGGCTTGCTAAAGAGCTAACTTCACAGAAAAATAAATCAGACCCCGCCAATACTCAATCCTATTATTGGGGTGTTCTTAATCTGGTGGCTGTCTGTTTATTCAATTGCTTTTTGGGGGGTACTCTAGGTTTGGGGCATTCCCGAGCTCAGAGCCCTTCCCTGGACAGCACGTCAAATACTCATACCATACCTCAGCTAATTATATGTAAGCGTGAACTTGTGAAATTATGTTTTAGTAACAAGGTTCGGGAGGAGAGCGTCAAATACTTAAACACAAAAAATATAGCGACAAAGGTGCTAAATTGGCAACACTGCACTGAACTATTCACTTTGTGCAGCATTGGTCTGCTTACTACCTCATTCAGCACAGAACTGGTGTCATTCTACTACCGGAGTTTAAATAAAAGATCTGCTATTTGAGCCCTTTGTCACTTTAGTCAGACTGAATGATCTTTTGCACTTTTTATCTGCACTGTTTGTTCACTTCACTGGTTTGCACTCTGCCATGTGCCTTGCACTGCTTTATTTAACTTTATTTTTATTTTTATTTATTTTACATGCTCCTATTGTATAGTTGTATTTTATATTTGATCTAGATTTTAGGCTCTTCTGTTAGTGTTATCTATATGCACCATGGGTCTGAGAGTAACGCAATTTAGATTCTCTGTATGTATGTACTGTACAAAGAACTGACAATTAAGCAGACTTGACTTGACTAAAGCTTAACAACTGAAGGTCTATGAAACGTAAGTCAGTAAAGCATTTTTTTTCATTGCACAAAGTTTTGAAATAAAATATTATTTCAGCCATATAGCCTGTGAATAAAATGCATATTTTCAGTGAAAGAACACCTAGAGAGTGTAGGTTGCTATTGGTGTTTGGATTTGTGCTTTAATATAATGAGCTCCAACTTCAAGAATAGTCTACACTAGTTTTTTTAACTCTCTATTTAACAGCATTAACTTACAATGAAATATGTCTTCCTTCAGGAAGACTGAATATTTTCCTGCCTTGCTAAATGTTAGGCTCATGATCAATAAGTTGCATTTGCCTCGAACTGATTTTGTAAAATCAAACCATGCGGACGTTGAAGCTGGGTCAGTTAGCGCTCGCTGTAGAGTATTCCGCTTGGTCCTTAAAGCCTTCCTCAAATGCCTACGTTCACAAATAACAATTATTTTCGCAAAAATAATTATTAATTATCAATTCATAATTTGTTATTACTATAGTCTTGTGAAAATAATAATATGGGGCTGCGAGAAAATAATGAATAAAATGAGTCTGGCTGATGTGAGTGCAGACAGCATTTCAACCCAGTAACATGACAACACACTGGTTCTTGCAGCCAAAAAACAGACCAAATTCAGTTCAACTGAAGGGGGTTCGGTTTTTTTGGGTAGTTCTGTATAGCTTGCGGGGGTTGAAATATAGGTGTGAACCTCTTGCTCTTTATATGGACAGTGTCTTCTGAAGGTTTCAAACTTGTAGGACAAGGTAGGACAAATGCCTCTTCATTTTGGTTTTAGGACAACTTTGAAAAAAAGTTTTGATTCACTTCAAATGTTGACTACGGTACAGCGCAATATAGTTTATAAGTTATTATAACTTAATTTCGGAGGAAGATGCCTTAACTCCAAAAAAACGCTAACTGTTGCATTAATTTTATGTTACGTCCATACAATATTTTTTAGACTATGAAATATAAATTCTCACAAAATGCAGCATATTCATTACCAATATATTGAACCATTTCTTCATGTTTTTCTAAATCCCAAACAGAGTCCAGGCATCAGTAAAGTATCTGTCTATGAACATGTTTTATAGGCTATTTTACAAAAGTTTTTTTGAGACAATATATTTTGTAGACTTACTGTGATTTACAATGCACAAACCAGAAGCAACAATATCTGCAGATAAGGATTGGCCATTCTCAAAACATAAAATATAAATTTTTCAGAGAAAAAAAATCAGTTAAGGCATCTCTCCATTTTGGACCGTACTCAAAGCAGAATTTATCCAAATGCATATAAAATGCTTTAAAACTTTAACAGAGATTTCAAGAGGGTATTTAATAGGTCTGCCCCCACATGTAAGAATTTTCTAGTTACTAGTCGTTCATTTGTCATTATTCAACTAATCAGAGGTTTATATTAAATTTACATCTATAGGTGCTGGTCATATAATCAGAATATCATCGAAAAGTCAATGTATTTAACTAGTTCCATTAAAAAAGTGAAACTTGTATATTATATTCATTCATTACACACAGGCTGATATATTTCAAAGGTTTATTTCTTTACATTTTTATGATTATAACCAAAGTCCTTTTAGGCAAGTCGTGCCACTCGGCCGCCATCTTGGCAACGCCTCCAGGCAGCTATTTCAGACTAACAAGACCAGGCTCCTATCTAAATGAATGGGCATAGAGTCAGAACTGCACTTTCACTGGTCACCGGGACATAAAAAGTACATGTATAGAAACAGCAGTAAAATATTTAAAAAATCACTGAAAAATGTTGATGACTTTGCCCCAAAATAAGGTTTAAAACGCCTTTTCCCCCACAGGTTATACTTTTACTACGTATGCGCAAGGGTTCCTCAACTGTGCGCATACGTCAGTGGAACCAGACGATTAAATGTTTCCCGGCTTGACTGTTAAAAGCAGATGATTAGCTTTCCAGTGGGAGGGGCGGGACATGTGCATACAACCGTCATCTTTGCCGTTACAGGTTTTCTTAAATAGTTGTATTGAGGATTGAGGAAGTGGCATGTCTCTTATAAATTGTCTATGTTATAACTGACAACTAAGGAAAATCCCAAATTCAGTATCTCAGAAAATTAGAATATTGTGAAAAGGTTCAATATTGTAGAGACCTGGTGACACACTCTAATCAGCTAATTAACTCAAAACACCTGCAAAGGCCTTTAAATGGTCTCTCAGTCTAGTTCTGTAGGCTACACAATCATGGGGAAGACTTCTGACTTGACAGTTGTCCAAAAGACGACCACTGACACCTTGCACAAGGAGGGCAAGACACAAAATGTCATTGCAAAAGAGGCTAGCTGTTCACAGAGCTATGTGTCTAAGTACATTAATAGAGAAAAGAAGGGAAGGAAAAGATGTGGTAGAAAAAAAGTGTACAGGCAATAGAGATAATCCGCACCCTGGAGAGGATTGTGAAACAAAACCCATTTAAAAATGTGGGGGAGATTCACAAAGAGTGGACTGCAGTTGGAGTCAGTGCTTCAAGAACCACTACACACAGACGTATGCAAGACATGGGTTTCAGCTGTCGCCTTCCTTTTGTCAAGCCGCTCTTGAACAACAGACAGCGTCAGAAGAGTCTCACCTGGGCTAAAGACAAAAAGGACTGGACTGCTGCTGAGTGGTCCACAGTTATTTTCTGAGGTCCAAGGTCAACACAGCTGTATACCAGGAAGTTACCAGTATACCTCCTGTTAACCAGCTTTATGGAGATGCAGATTTCATTTTCCCACAGGACTTGGCACCTGCACACAGTGCCAAAGCTACCAGTACCTGTTTTAAGGACCATGGTATCCCTGTTCTTAAGTAGCCAGCAAACTCGCCTGACCTTAAACCCATAGAATATCTATGGGGTATTGTGAAGAGGAAGATGTTATATGCCAGACCAAGTGATAAGGTTGGGAGCAGGCTTCACTATGTTTTTTTTAGATTTTCAGAGTGCTGGCCTTATATAACACATATGAAACAAAGTAAAGAGGCCGCACTATGCATATAAATAAAATAAACGTTTTATATGCATAGTGCGGCCTCTTTACTTTGTTTCATATGCCAGACCAAAGAATGCAGAAGAGCCGAAGGCCACTATCAGAGCAACCTGGGCTCTCATAACACCTGAGCAGTGCCACAGACTGATCAACTCAATGCCACGCGCATTGCTGCAGTAATTCAGGCAAAAGGAGCCCCAACTAAGTATTGAGTGCTGTACATGCTCATACTTTTCAGTTGGCCAAGATATCTAAAAATCCTTTCTTTGTATTGGTCTTAAAGGGATAGTTCACCCAAAATTGAAAATTATGTCATTAATGACTCACCCTCATGTCGTTCCAAACATGTAAGACCTCCGTTCATCTTCTGAACACAGTTTAAGATATTTCAGATTTAGTCAGAGAGCTCTCAGTCCCTCCATTGAAACTGTGTTTTTCGATATACTGTCCATCAGGGGCGTAGCAAGCTTTTCAAAAGTGCGGGAGATGGATGTGGTTTGTTTATAAACAATAAAAACGATGAATACAGTGACAGAGGGGTACAAAATGTATAACATACAAGATATTAAAAGCTTCCCATTTAAATGAGTGATACTAGATAAGTATAAAAACACACTCGGAACACACGGAAAAGAAGTCAAAACTCTGTTGTGAAAATACCCAACAGTAGACTTTCTAAAGAATCAGAATCAGAAATACTTTAATAATCCCAAACAACATATATTAAGAACAAAAAAACTGACTGATGAACATATGACCAACTACCGCTCATTTAAAAGAACCAAAAGTGCTCTTTCTGCCCTCCTTACAGGAGACAAACTGTTCAGCAATCATTTTTCTGTTTACCCTGTCCAGCTTGTCTTTATGTACATTGCACACAGCAATACTGTTCAGGCGGGTTTGTGTCATGGTGCTGCGAAGCCATGTTTTCAGCCTCCGGAGGCTGCTGAAACTCCTTTCTGACTCTGCTGATGACACAGGCACAACTAGGAGGAGTCGGGTAACTGTTTTGACTTGGTCAAAGAGACCACGGACCTCTGGGGTCATCCCTTGAAGAAGAGCAACAATTTCAGTACTAGACTGGAAGATGTACTTCATTCTGAACAATGCAAGCTGAACCTTTAGGATGTCTGGGTTGATTTCTGGGTACTGTTGGACAACACCATGTATCTTTCCAGTTAAGAGAACTTGTTCCAGGTGCCTTAACATTTGCATTCCCTCCTGCTCAAATCTTTCTCTAAACTGCATGTCGGCAACAACCAGAACTTTGTAGAATTCAGTCCTGTAGTAGTCAGAAGGGGACACATGTACATGTGCAGGAGCATTACCTGTGAAGCGCTGAGGTGGGATACGGACACGAGGAGAGGCAATAGGAGTGATATGGAGTGTCTCACACATCATTGTTGCTTTCGTGTAAAGAGCCTGAAAACTCTCTGTGTTTCTCTTTTTGCTGAAACTTTCCTTAACACAGGCAACAGATGAAAGCATACCATCTAGGCTCTGCTCTGGAGGGACATATTCAAAACCTCCAACTCCCCTGTGATCTCCAAAGCACATACAAGACCAAGGACAACATTTCCCTGCTGAAATGTCTAATACAGCCCCTGTGCCTTACTAGCCGCATCAGACTCACTCACTGCCATTTCAGCCAAAGCCTTGATTATGCACTCGTACTGGTTTAGCACAGTGTGGATGGCACTAGTGCGGACCGTCCACCATGTTGGACACAGAGGTCTTATAGTGTGACATGGACCCTCACCCTCCTCAGACCTTTCAATTCCCCAATATGTCCTTCAGTTTCCCTGACTGCCCAAACAACACTCCCAACTCATTGACCCAATCCAGAGAATTCCGGATAAATATTGAGGCAGTACAGGACCTCTGTGTAATTAGGTTAACACAGTGGGCAGCACAATGAACATAGGGAGCCAGAGATGGAATTTTTCTTACAATGGCCTGTGCTCCATTGTATTTGCCAGCCATATTTGCGACCCCGTCGTATGCTTGGCCACGCAACCCAGTGATAGGCAAGTTAAGGCACTGCAAAACATCCATGACTTCTTTTGCTAGATTTTCTCCTGTTGTCAAAGAAACCTCATAAAGACCAATAAATTCTTCACGAGGGACTAAATCCTTGTCAAGATATCTCAAAGACACTGCCTCTTGCTCTTTTCCAGACACGTCTCATGTCCCATCCATCATCACAGAGTACTGCAGGTGTGGAAGTGATCTGATGTTTTCAACTATTTCTCGTATGATCACGCTGCTGAACAAAGTCAAGGTTTCATTTTGAACCATAGCTGAAGTATATACATCCTTTCTACCACCTGTCAACCACTTGGCTAGAGAGGGGTCATCCTCTGATTTGTATTTAAGAACCTGTTCAAAATTTCCCTCACCACATTCATGGCCCCTAAAAGGTAAGCCCTGCCTAAACAACATCTGCACAGCACCAATGATTTTGAGAAGACATCCCCTTGCTTCCTCTTGCTGTTTCACACTCACACTAGATAGCTTAACCTGTACTGATCGATCTTCATAGATGTGCATTGTCATGGCTGTCTTATGACTATCAGATCTCTCATGCACAGTAAATCGCTCAAGGGCTTTTTTTTCCAATTTTTAAACCCAGATGAAATTAATGCTGAATCGGCATTCTTGGCCAGAGGTGATGTCTCAGAGTTAAAGGCTTTGGAGCAGTAAAAGCACAATACACCCTCAACACCAGAACTCACATGGAGCCATGGAAATTTCTGGTACCACTGAGTTTGAAAACTCAAGAGTATATTTGGGCAAGGACTGTTTAGCAATTAATTTTGGATCTGGTTGATTGGGCTTACTGAACTGATGGCGAGTAACAGCCACGTCTGAGTTCTCTGCTACTCTCTCTACCATTTCATCTTCATCCTTATCCTCTCTGACCTCTCCCTCACTCTGTTCTTCTTGTCTGCCTGCTTCGTGTCTGCCTTTTCCTTCCGCTTCATCTCTGTCTTCTTCACTCCTGGCCACATCCTCACATACACCCTAATCAAAACATTTGAAATGAAAACACACCAGACACACGTGTGCACCTGGGATGGAAATAAGCACCACCCATGACACAAACACACACACACACACATGGCCTCTCTCCTTCGTAGACCTCTTTGTCATCAAACAATGTCATAATTTCTCACTTTTTTCTCCTCAACAGGTAACGTTACAATCAAACACAACAGGGAAGTATCCACAAAAGTATTCAGCTAATCAACAAACAATGCTCAAAATATCAAAATCAGTTGCACTGGCAATGAACCCATAAATACACTGCTTAACAATGGCAGTTTGTCCCCCCTCCTCGTCAATTCCCTGCCTTCTTCATCACAGTTATGTTATATATTGCATGCCACACAACATTAGCAATTGGGAACAATATCCCAATAATAGCAATTAGCATTAGTCTAAAAAACTAAATATAATACCGAAAACACTCGACATGTCAACAAAACGATAACAGAACATCTTCCCAAACACATATCAAGCTTATTTAAAAACCTCGAAAGCATAAACACTCATTCAAAGTACCTGGAAAAGGGAGATGTAAATAACAATAACCATAAGTTCCCGCCTCACCTCCTCAGAATGAGCTGACCGATAACACCCCAAGAGAGGCGGGACTTAAGGCAGAACAGCCAATCATCAGCCGGTCACACTCAAAGCCGGTGTCATGTTTGAGAGGGAGGTGGGGGGAGGCAGCCGCAGCGAGCGCAGACACAGAGTGGCCAGAGAAACGGAGGAGCGACTGTAGTAAGGCGTTTGTGCAAAACTGCAGAAAAACTGCAGAAAACGTGCATGTGTTGAACACTCTCACCGGGAAAAGTGTGGGTGTCAAAACATCTTCAAAGTAGTCCATGTGACATCAGAGGGTCAGTTAGAATTTTGTGAAGCATCGGAAATACATTTTGGTCCAAAAATAGCAAAAACTACTACTTAATTCAGCATTGTCTTCTCTTCCGTGTCTGTTGTGAGCGAGTTCAAAACACTGCAGTGTAATGATATCTGGTTCGCAAATGAATCACTCGATGTAACCGGATTTTCTTGAAATGCTGCACTCAGCATCACGCGCGCCACACAAATCTTGCACTCTGATATTTTAAAGAATATGATACACATCTGCATTTAAATGCGGCTGCAATTTATTTATTGAAACTTAAATTATATGAAAACAAATGAAGACTCCCTTTAAAAATCACTAAAGTTTTCAATAAATGATGCTCACTGTGTGCATTTTGAACTTGAGTTTAAACATGAGGACGTTTTTATTAATCCACCCTTTCTTTAAAGTTTCAATTATTTAGCTAAATCATGCAGGTTTCATTTATTCATTTCTTGTTTTAATTCGATGGAACTAATAGTAACAAACAACAGTTTTTAATTAGAGAAGCGTCATTTACTTTAGCAGAAAAGTAGTTCTTCTCCTTGTCATCCAGCCTGCTGTGGCTTGCTTCCATTTTGGAGACTATCAAGGCTGGTCTTGCACAATGCCTGAAACTAGGACACCCAGTCTATCTCTTGTAGCACTCCCAGAGGTTTCATTGGATGTAAGGCCTTCACAGGGAGGGTGAAAGTCAAGATTGTCCCTTGACATGTCGGCATCTGGTTCAAGCATATCTCCATTGTCCAAACATACATTGTGGAAAAAGGCACATGAAGCAATGACCTGGGGTGAAAATGTTGGTTTGACTTCTAGGGCTCTGAAAAGTGTAGACCTCCATCTCTTTTTCATCATCCCAAAAGCCCTTTCAATTATGCTGTGGGCCCTTGAGTGGTAGTAATTGAAATGGCCCTGGACTTGAATCACTGGCTCTTTATAGGGTGTGATCAAACAGACTGGGATAGCCTCCATCACCAAGAATAATGTATATTGTTGTGCCTTATGAAATGAACTGTTTTACAATATTCGTGTTGCAAACTGACCCCGGATAGCCAACAAAAATGTCCAGGAAATGTCCACTGGAGACAGTTGACAATTGTAAAGGCAGGAGTTCTTGACAGTCGGACAAATCCTTGCCCCACTGCCTGTAGTTCCTCTGTTTGTGGGAAGTAGATGGCTTTGTTCAGGTTTACCCATATAATCTGTGCCACTCTGTAGATTATGGGGGGTTGACTGTAGCATTCGGCACATAAAAAACACTGGACACTACCCGATACAACAGTCCATGAGCGAGCCAGTAAACGTAGATTAGCGTTTCCAACTGATGACCTCAGCCATGGTCCTGCTCTCTTTGTAAAAGCTTTTGCAAAGCATTCAGTGCCCTTCTGCTCAGGCAGAAATCCTGCTTCAGCTTTAACTCCACGTCAAGCCACAACTGCAAGATGGACACCATTACAATTTAACATGCAGTATGTTACTGGACTGCCAGTATGGGAAAAAATAAGTTAACATGATTATTATGAATAATACAAATAGCACATGTCCTCTCCCCCAAAACAAAGCTCAAAACATTTAAGAAAATTGACTATGGTTTTATTATAGCCTAGTAAAAACATAAAAACTCAACATTGGCCATGAAATCAGAGCTTTATTTAAGCATATCCAAATGGGCCCTAAAGGCCAAATTCAAAAGCAGTGACACTGCCAACTGTAAACAGTTCACTGTATTTGGATGTTGTCTTTAAGGCAGTTAGCAATAGTAATTAAAAACATATCATTTCCTCTTGGTGTAAAATTGCCCAGGACAGTCATGCCGAATGTGAGGGTGCTCAATCATGGCACCATTTAGACTACGAACAATGTAGCCAAAACACTGTTCACGAACTTCCTGGACTTGTCCAGTTTCACCGGATTGGCACCAGCCTTCCACCAGCACCTCTGGGTCACAGCTGAAAACATGATCTTCATGCCAGGGTGCTGGATTTGAAGCTGGTGCAGGTCCTCCTTCATGAAATTGACCAGCTAGACACTGCTGATTCCCCCTTATGTCATCGCGTCACAGTGGATGACGAGGACATCTGGTGCTGCTCTTCCTTCCAGGGAGTGATAGAAAAAGTGAAGCCCTTTCTAGTGCAGTCCATCCCAGCCAAACCAGCAGACATGGACACCTAGGAGATTGAGCAGCTCTCTGGGCACTGCATCTCACATAGCTGCCACCAATGATCCACACTGTCTATGGAAGAAAAATAAATGAGTTTAATAAATGCTGAAGGTAATGAAAAACAAGAAGTTAACTATGAAAGGTAGCTCAGTATTTTTTTGTTAACAATACTGTCACATGTGGGAGAAAATAGATGAAAGGAGCAACACTTCAAAATATAGATGACTAATTTTGGTCTATGTCTAATTTTTTTTTGTCCTTAGCCAAGATTATAGTTTAAGCTGTGTGAACAGACTGTATGTGTAGCAGGTACAGCTGCTGGATGCTCTCAACAGGAATTGGACGATGAAAGAAATAATACAATTTAAAAGTGCATTTACTTCTCTACGAATCTAATGCTAACTTATTAACCTGTTTAATCTCCAATTTTTTCTTGCAACTTCAGTACATGCATTTTACTCATTAGACCTCCCTAATACACAAACTGTATGCCCTTTTTGATTTTATGTTTGTTAAGTTAGTGAAATATTAGATTTTATACTCAGTCACAGTAGTGACCGGTGGGAAACAAATTGTTCAATTAAACCCATTTACACATTTAACACTTAAAATAACAGTAACATACAACATATAAGAATGAAATATGGTTAGAATCTACTTCATAACTTTATTACTATTGTTCATGTTACACAATGTTTGAACTCACAATAATACAAACACTGCCATTTGGCAAACTCATCTGAGGTAGGCTAAATCATTAAAGAAAAACAGAAACTATACACCATGTAGAATCCAAAACTTTAAAATCCAGGGACAAAGCAAAAAAAAAAAAAAAACATACATGCGCGAGAGATCACATCCGGTGCTTTCCACGCTTGCGCAGACTAAGCCAGAGCGCGCGCACACGTCACACACCGGGAAGCACGCGCGCCCTCAGATCACTTGGACATGGTTGTGTACAAGAGGTAAAAACAATATAAATACTAATCATTTTCTTACACAAACTGCTTTTCATTACTTTGCATAACTCCACCAGGCAAAGCAATCCCAGAACACCCCAGGAAGACCGAATGCAGTAAGAAGGTAAACAGCCACACAGAGCAACCACATTTTGAACTATCACTTGTTCATGAGTGGCAGTGCTTTCATTCTTGCATTACTTTACATAATGTCATTAACATTTCACTGTCAGAAAGATTTAACATACACTGAACAAAATTATAAACGCAACACTTTTGTTTTTGGCCCCATTTTTCATGAGCTGAACTCAAAGATCAAAGATTTCCTATGTACATAAAAGGCCTATTTGTCTCAAATATTGTTCCTTTGCCAAGATATTCCATCCACCTCACAGGTATGGCATATAAAGATGCTGATTAGACAGCATGATAATTGCACAGGTGTGCCATAGGCCGACCACAATAAAAGACCACTCTAAAATTTTTACACATTTATAATAAATACATCCACAAAAAGCTAAATATATTTTGACCTGAAAATGAGGCTTTTGTCTTGTACTCCCTCATGTAGTTTTAAACCTGTATCACTATCTTATGTGGAATACAAAATAATATATTTTTAATTTAAAAAAATTATGTTCATACATTGCAAGTCAATTCTTCAGCATATCATGTTTTGTGTTCTGCAGAAGAAAGAAAGTGGTACAGGTTTGAAAGTATTTGAGTGTGAGCGAAGGAATGATTAACAAATTAAGTCAAATTATGCTGAGCATATAGACATGTTTTTCAATGTTTTAGTTTCTAATCACTTAGTTAGCAAGATCACATTATTACAAAACATAACATGGTTACCGCTTATGTCCACACTGTAAAAAATTTACTGTAAAATTTACAGTAACTTACTGGCAACTTTGTTTGCCAGTAACACTGTACAATTTCCAAGAGTACTGTAAATCATTAACTACAAGGCTTTAGCCTTGGTTCATTAATATAACAAATTTATTGTGCAATAATGGCTATTTAAAGGGATAGTTCACCAAAATTATGTCATTAATAACTTACCCTCATGTTGTTCCAAACCAGTAAGACCTCCGTTTATCTTCAGAACACAGTTTAAGATATTTTAGATTTAGTCCGAGAGCTCTCAGTCCCTCCATTGAAGCTGTGTGTACGGTCTACTGTCCATGTCCAGAAAGGTAAGAAAAACATCATCAAAGTAGTCCATGTGACATCAGAGGGTCAGTTAGAATTTTTTGAAGCATCGAAAATACATTTTGGTCCAAAAATAGCAAAAACTATGACTTTATTCAGCATTGTCTTCTCTTCTGTATCTGTTGTGAGAGAGTTTAAAACAAAGCAGTTTGTGATATCCGGTTCAGGAACGAATCATTCGATGTAACCAGATCTTCTTGAACCAGTTCACCAAATCGAACAATCGTTTGAAACGGTTCGCATCTCTTATACGCATTAATCTACAAATGACTTAAGCTGTTAACTTTTTAAGGTTGATGCCCACAAGTCCTCTGTGGAAAAAAAACACACACACCATCTAATTATCAAAAACATTATTAACTTAAAAATAAAATACAGAATTACTCAGACAATTCAAATAACATTTGAAATATTCAAAAATATTTTGCCTTCCATGTTTACAATAAACAAAATGAACAGATGATATTATTATACAGATTTAAAATCGCATTTCAAAAAATTTGGCTATAGAACATGTAAATCATTGCACACTGCAATGCACTGCATCTAGTGCATTGTCTACAGGAAGACTGCAGTGATTATACAGCTGTTAAATGATCTCCTTAAGATAAGGTAGTTGTACTGTATTGGAAGTGCAACCACATTTTGTAAAATGCAATAAAATCAAGAATCTGTCAATACTCTTTCAACTTTAACTGGAAAAAAAGTACAAAGAAAATATTTCCAATAATTTCACTAACCAACTTATAAAAAATAAAATAAAAATCTCCTAGCTCTTCTCAGCTTTATTATGGTAGTGAATGACAGGCAAGATTTTGAAAGCCCAAAAAGTGCATCCATCGATCATAAAAGTACTCCACATGGCTCAGGCCTTCTGAAGTGAAGCGATGCATTTGTTTAAGAAAAAATCCATGTTTAAAACCATATATATTAATAATTTCCTCTGGTAATTCAAGCAAAGCAAGCTTTTCTCTCAGTTTGCTAAGAAAATATGACTGCCCAATGTCATGGATGTTTTGAAATTCTTCAACAATGCCTTGAATGGTAGACTCAGGTATTAACTCAATTTAGCTTGCAGTTTCAGATAGAAGAGGGTTAAATTTCTTAGAAAAAGAGATTCATCCACAACTTCAGAAAGATTTTGATCTGCAACTTCTGATCTCTCACTCTCAGGCCTTGTCCACACGGGCACGGGTATTTTTATAACCGTGACTTTACGCGGTTCGGCCGTTCGTCCACACGGAAACGCAGTATCAGGTCACTGAAACCAAGCATTTTTGAAAACTACGGCCAGGGTGAGCATTTTCAGAAACTCCGGTTGCAGTGTTGTCGTGTGGACAGTATAACCGGGATTTTTGCCTTGCGACGTCAGAGTGTGCGCCGTTATCCGCTGTGTTTGACGTAAGATTGTACGCCGCTGACTGCTTCTGATTGGCCAAGGTGACTTTACAATTTGGGTTATATCGCCGCCTGCAGGTGTGGCATGCTCTTGACAGCACTTGATAGCGTGTTTTTGCGTTTTCATGTGGACGGGATTTTTTTATTAAACGCAGGAGGAAAAACTCCGGTTATAAAAATACCCGTGTCCGTGTGGACTAGGCCTCAGACACAACACCTGAAACTGGGGTTTCCATGGTCATAGCAGGCTCTATCAGATGGTTTACAGAGCACATTTTATGTGTCCGTAATACAGGTGATGCAAATGTAAATGTCCTTAAATGTCCTGTTGCAACCAAATGGGCACCGAATCTCCAGACCTGACTCAATATGGCTCTTTAAATGAGACAAAAGCTGTGGGTCCCACATTGAACTTCACAAAAGTCTATGGCATTTAAATGTTTTATCACACATCTGTGCCTGATGCTCTTTAGCAGCAGACTGGTAATGTTCCCTGTGATTTCTGTATATGTGGGACTTCAATGAAGAAAACTTGTGGGCAATCAGGTACAGCACATCGAAAACCTGATTTAAGCACATTTCTATGCAATTTCACATGCTGCACAAAACTCAGGATTGTACTGCTCTCATTATTACAAAAGTGACAGATAAACATTTTCAACTTAAAAAAAAAATAAACTCAACAAGCTAACAAATGCACAGCAATAAAGCATGTGCACTGCAAACTAACGTTAATGGCTTGGCAGTCAAGTTAAACACTATTTAACTGCATAAAACCTACACAATCAAGTATAAAGCTTAAAACGTTTAAAAGCTTATGTCTACTACCAACAACAATGTAAAATAATTTTATACCGAGCAGTTATCAAAAATTTTATAGTAAAATTACAGCCAGGCCACACTTTAACGGTGAAGAAAATATAGACAATCGTTAATCTGTGACGACTCATCAAGCAAATTCATCATAAAGTTGGACAAATAATCTAGATTATCCATTTTGCAGCGTGGATATAAAAGGATTCCATATTGTAGATGTAACACACCTCGACTCGCTCTCATTAGAGATCCTCCTCCTCCGGTAACCGAAGAGCACGAGGTGAGCGTGAAAATTGGGTGCTGGTAATGATGAGGCAAGCGCGTAGAAAGTCCCATCTTCTACTTTTTTGCTGTTTATTTGGCGGTGGGCAACCTAGCTTATTGGTGCATTATCGCCACCAACTAGAATGGAATATGGATAAAGTTGTTTGCTTTTATAATTTATACAAATTTAAATAAACATAAAAACCCAACAATGGAAAGTCCCAACTCCTAAGATGTCCACTGAAGATGACGAAAACTTTTGCAACTGTTTTTTCTTCTTCTTAAAGGAACACTCCAACTTTTTGGGACTTTAGTTTATTCACAGTATCCCCCAGAGTAAGATAAGTCCATACATACCTTTTTCATTTCTGTGCGTTCTGTAAGTGTTATTTGACGCACCCACCGCTAGCCTAGCTTAGCACAAAGACTGGATGTAAATGGATAATGGTAGCATAGTAATCCCAATAAGTGACAAAATAATGCAAACATTTTCCTATTTACATGTTGTGATCTGTATAGTCACAGCGTGTACAATTAACAAGGTTATATGAGACAGAGACCATTTTTAATCATATAAATACTGGGAACTATATTCTCACTAGGCGTAGGAGCACAGCTAACGTTACTTGGGCAGAGTGGCTACTTGGGCGGAGTGATTAGCGCAGCACCCGAGACGCGCCGTGGTGAGGAGAAGAGAGTTCGCTCAGAGTTGGAGTAATAGAGTCAGCAATTACTAGATATTAGATTTATAGTTTACAATCATGGGTGTTCGCTGTATTGTAAAGAGCTGCGACAATAAACAGGGGAGACCAGGTATTACTATGATGTTTCATAGAATTCCAACCAAAAACGCTGACCTGATGAATCAATGGCTACTTGTTCTGGGTATAGTTCCAAACACACCTGTAAACACCATCACGAAGTATTTCGTTTACTCTGAACATTTTACTGTAGACGACTATTTTGAAAAAATGCAAGTTGCCACACGGACCATGAATCGTGTGCTACAGGATACAGCCATCCCATCGATAATAAAGACAGGACAAATTGGATCACCTGTTACTGCGGTAAGTGTTCTGTTATGTTTTGAGATGACTAACATTAGCCATACTGTAACAGTGCCATGCTGATGTAATATAACCTTAGTAGTGACACTATTACGTGAATAGGGGCTCCGTGTATCCCCTTTATTGTTATTACTGTGTTGTCATTATCACACTGTATCACTCAATAACAAATAAAAAAAAAAACCAACTGCCGGGTGTATTAGGGCAGAGAAATCTTCCGTGGTAGTGACGCAAATATTTTGATTGTCATCAAGCCTTGACATTGATGGCAATACCCGGTCCCATTCATTACAACAAAGGCACTCGGTTTCTGTCGGCATAGGTTGGCATGTTCCACATTTACACCACCAGTCCGTGTTCGTTCTGATTCTCCCTTCGACATCAATCTGTTCGGCATCTTGTCTTACAGCTTCCAATGTTTGTAACTCCTCGTCTGTGTATTCTGGCTCAAAACTATATGGTTCTGGATCTTGGTTTGATACACAGTAAAATCCCTGTGAGTCTGACAATTCCTCAAAGTCAGCCATGATCACGAGTCACATCTAGCTAGTTAGTCACGTTTGTTTTGTTTACGGAACCATCAACAGGGCGTCTCGTGTGCTGCGCTAACCACTCCGCCCAAGTAACGTTAGTTGTGCTCCTACGCCTAGTGAGATTATAGTTCCCAGTATTTATACAATTAAAAATGGTCTCTGTCTCATATAGCCTTGTTATTTGTACACGCTATGACTATACAGATCACAACATGTAAATAGGAAAATGTTTGCATTATTTTGTCACTTATTGGGATTACTATGCTACCATTATCCATTTACATCCAGTCTTTGTGCTAAGCTAGGCTAGCGGTGGGTGCGTCAAATAACACTTACAGAACGCACAGAAATGAAAAAGGTATGTATGGACTTATCTAACTCTGGGGGATACTGTGAATAAGCTAAAGTCCCAAAAAGCTGGAGTGTTCCTTTAAAAAAGCATTTACTGCAGAAGTCATAGGAACATGCAATAACAGTGATCTACCTTAAAAAAAAAAAAACACAGTATCTTATTGGACCTCTAAAATTCACAGCAATTATGCATTCTCCCACATGGCAAAATACAGTAATATTGTAAAATTAAAAACACAGTAGTCTATTGTAAATATTTACTGTAAAAACTACAGCAATTTTTAACAGTGCAGGGCTCACAAAATGGCTAGAGTGACTTCATCTACAGCGATATCGTTGACTTGATTGCAAATAAATGCACAGACACTATTTAAACTGAACAGAGATGGCATTACTGAATTCAATGATGAACTGCCTTTAACTATCATTTTGCATTATTGACACACTGTTCTCTTAATGAATGTTGTTCAGTTGCTTTGACACAATGTATTTTGTTTAAGGCACTATATAAATAAAGGTGACTTGACTTGACTTGACTTCCAGGGTGGCGCTAGCGAACATGTCCTCTCCGCACTGTTGAGTCTGTCATGCAGGGTTCGAATTACGGGGGAGCTAAGGGGAGCTCGGCTCCCCTGAAAAGGACCTGGGCTCCCCTGAAAGCCTACTTTGAGAAATTTAGGGGGAGCTCTAAAACACTGTCCATTTTTTGTGTCGCATATAGATTTTGATTTTCTGTACATTAAGGTTCCTGAAATAAATTATGATATTAAAAATGTGTCAATGTTGTGTGTTTTTTTGCTCATTACATTACTATTTCCGAACACTATTTTCCGCTGTGTCTCCTGCTGTGACCATCCATGCGTGGCGGCGCTGCACTGAAATTACTACGTTTACGTCACCACTTGAACTTCTCACTGAGTTGGTATTTGAATGTTAGCTTAACTTCAAGTTCAAAACATACTTTATTCGTTTTTTGGAACACTCTGTGGATACTAATAAGAATGTCAAAAAGAAAGAAGCCAAATCTCAGTCAATTTGGATTTACAAAACAAACGAAGAGGAGTGATGACAGCGCACCAGCTACAACTAGCTTGCCGGTGATACCGCCGCCGCCGCTAAAAGTTGCTGCTAGTGACAGCACCAGCACCGAGGACTGCGAGACTTTGGCGCCAGAACCCACCGCTGCGACCTGCAGTGGACCAGGCGATCATGCAACACCTTTCAACTGGACAACAAAGCAATGGAGTGAGTGGAGAATCAGGAATACATGGCTCTTCTCCAAAAAATCAGAAGTTAGGATGTACATGGAGGCAAAAAGCCTGTTGCTCGCCGAAAGAGCAACGGGAGTACATCTGTCAGAGGAATGGATGAATGGAGAGGTCAGCAGCGAGTCACAGAATAACCTGCGGAAAAAGATTTACAAGCATCGGGACAGTTTGGCACACAAAAGAGCGGTTTAGATTTTGGAGATGAAGGAAAAGGATGTGCTCCCAAACAAGGTACTTGAAGTAAATGCTAATTTAATGCAAGAAACAGCTACGTCATTCAGATCTGCTTATATGGTGGCCAAGGAAAAAATGGCCTACAGAAAGCTCCCTGCTGTAATGTCCCTTCAAAAACTTAATGGTGCAAACGTGGGAAATGTGCACAAATCAGACCATGCTTGTGCTGAAATAATCAGACATATCGCCAGTGAAATGAGAGCTAAATTTGTTTCAAAAATAAAAGAACTGGGATCACGAATCAGTATCACGATAGATGATAGCACAGTTCATGGCCTGGCTTATATGATCATTTATGTGCGGTGTGACATGACAGGAACGGGAGTGGATAATGTTTTTTAGATATCGTTGAGCTTTCAGAAGGCACGGATGCCGAATCGATGTACAAAAGTTTGAGGAAAAGCTTGAAACAAGCGGGACTGGATGATGAGTTTCTGGGAAAAAATCTCATCTGCATTGCAACGGATGGAGCAACGGTACTGACGGGCTCAGTCGGCGGACTCGTCACTAAACTCAAACAAGATTTCCCCAAAGTTCAGTCAATACACTGTCTAGCTCACCGACTTGAGTTAGCTGTCAAAGACTCACTTAAGGAAGTCGCTGGATGTAACCAATTTGAGTTTTTTATCTCAAAACTTTACGCCCTCTATAACCAGTCATCAAAAAACGCCCGTTTGCTCCAGGAGGCAGCTACAGGTTTGAACATGCAAATCCTAAAAATAGGTCAAATCTTTACAATTCGTTGGGTGGCTAGTAGTTTTCGCACTGTGAAGGCAGTATGGAAAGATTATCCTGCACTGGCGCACCAATTCAGAACAGCCATGGAAAACACATCTCGCTGCGACACAGAGAGGCAGAAATTCAGGGGCCTGCACAAACTCCTTACAAGCACAGGTTTTTTGGCTGATTTGGCATGTATGAAGGATGTCCTGCGAGAACTACAAAATCTGTCGCTAAAACTGCAACGCAAACAAACATCTTTAGTTGATGCAAGTTGCCACATTCAGCAGACCATTGACGTCTTGACAGCCATGAAAGAAAGTGGAGGAAAATCCACACAAAAAGCCGAACAACGCATATCGACTGGCCTGTTCAAAGATGTTGAGCTTTCAGAGAGCATGCCGAAGATAAACCGTCTTCAGTTCAATCAGTCTATTATCAACAGCCTAAAGAAGAGAATGCCCGAACCGGACCTTGTCCAGATGCTGAAACCGCTGGATAAACGCTTTTGGCCACAGCAACATAGCGCCCGTATCCTATATGGGGAAACTGAGGTTCGAGCATTGGCAAAAACACTGGGAGAACCGACCCGAGAGGCTGTCGAGGAGTTCCGGGACTTTAAATTGCAAAACAGAGCACCAGGGAAAAGGCTTGTCAAACTTCAAACAGCAAGTCTGACCTACTTGCCGTCCTCAGCTGAGTGTGAGAGGGGATTTTCTGCCGTGAATTCTACTGACAGAAAGTATCGCAACAAGTTGCGTGAACAAAGCCTCTCCTCACTTCTCTTCGTGGATCTGAATGGACCCCCGTTGGAGCAATTTGACCCTCTGCCTTTTGTATCATCTTGGATTAAAGCCGGTCACCGACCCTCAACATCCTGGGTTACAGGACGGAAAGCAAAGACAGAAGACCCCAGGCCTCTGTGGTCACTTCTGATTTAAGGTAAGAATCATGCAATTACTTACTTGATCTGTGCGTTTGTGAGGATTGGCCCTAATCCTATTTAATATTGATGTATTTTTTTTACGATTGTTATGGGAGTTATTCTGTTTTTATCATGATTTGCATGATGTAGGCCTAAGCGCGGGTGATTCAGAACCGTGGACAGAGCTGTTTGCCCTAACACTGACAACACTGACTGACGCTTGCGTTTTAAAGTAAACGGTTTACTAAGTAAACAATAGGTTTACTGTAAACCTATTATTTTAAATGCCCTAACATGCACCAAAAGTGTTAAAGTCAGTCAGGGAGGATCGGGAAATAGGGCTCCCCCGAAAGCCACTTTGTAATTCGAACCCTGCTGTCATGAGTTCTGTAAAACTGTGCTGTTTCATCTCAATCTCAGAATTGTACTTGATGGTAAAATGTTTATATATATATATATATATATATATATATATATATATATATATATATATATATATATATTTATAGCTGAAGACAGCTGAAGACTAATTGCCACTGAAGAGTTTGTGAGGTGTGCCAAATTAAACGGAAGTGCTGAGAGTTTCCATTTCAAATGAAATTAGCTCTCATCATCTACTGAAATATTTATTTGTTTCATTCACGGGTATGAATGAATGAATTTCACTACGGTTTATCAATGTTTTTAATTTCACTAGTGTTTGTTAAAGGTTTTTCAATAATTATAGCCTATATGGCCCCTCATTGCACCTCTACTCTCTTGACTTGTTTTTAGAAAACCTAATAGAAATTTTAGATCATGCTGGTTTGTCCACAGTGAAGTTCAGCCGATGTTAGTTTTGTTCAGGCTAGATACATTTATTTTGGAACTAGGGACGCACCCAAAAATACTTGGCCAAAGCCAAATAAAATGAAAAACTGGGTTGAGGGCCCAGTACAGAACAAGGTTTTTCTCATCTTTTCCCCATTTATTTTGCCGATATTTTTTTTTTTTAAAGTGCTTAAATAGCTAAAATGTGTTTTTTTGCTCTTTTGTCTAGCATTTAAAAGAAAAAATATATTACAAAATAAGTTTTAAATATTTACTTAACACTAAATGTTTTAAAACATTCTATAAGAAATTATACCAACAAATCACAATTTAACTTAAAATGAACATGTTAGTAAAATATTTTTTAAACATTTAAAAAATATTACAGATCCTAATTTGAAAATATGTTTGAGTGTTATAATAAATATTAACAGGGCTGTTGTTATTATTATTATTATCATCATCATTGTTATTGTCTCATTTTTTTTATTTTAATGCATTAAAATGTTACTGACATACTGACTAACTGGCTAACTGACTTACTGACTAACAAGGTTTCAGCGCAGACTTTCCTCTTTTAGGCTTTGAACTCTGGCTAAAAAGCTCATGCAGCCCTGTCAGAATACATGCAAGGGGTCCATGTATTAGAAAACAACGTTTTACAGTTTATTTACTAATCTTCCAAGGCAGTTTCGCAATTTCAATCATCATACAGTAAACCAGCATCCATCACCCCTTCCTCTTCTCATTGGAGACATGTAATGCAATACTAAACAGTTTACCAATGTCGGTGATTGTAATGATTTTTGCATCTTATTTGAACAGTTTTAAATGCTTCCACAATGCAGACGTTTGCTGCATTGGTGCGTGCTCTATTTGATTGTGTCACGTCATTGTTAAGTACAATTTTATTCAGTCTTTTCGCTAATTTGGTTAATTTCATTTGCCGAACATTCGGTGAATCCTTACTTGGAACCAAGCTTCTTCAGTGATGTCAGCCATGTAACTTAGCAATTAAGCAAAATAGAAAATCAACAATAACTAAGTGGCATCTACTTTTGTACAACATTGCACTTCCATATTATACAATCATCCTTAAAACGAGGCAGCTTGTTTTGTTTTTTGTTTTTGATTGCTGGCAGAACAGCTTTGGATGTTTTTGTCATTGTTCTCATAGTTTGTTCCTGCAAAATATTGCTCTGCAATAGTAAATGCGATCACATCTTAACAAAAATGTTTTGAGTTTTGAAAATGACTTTGTTTCATAGACAAAAACTCTTTTCTGTGTCAAGATTAATCTGGATTCTCAGTACATGACCCGTTTTATTCTTCATTTGATTGAAAGCGTTTTGTCTTTGGGGCAACATATAAACTAAGGAGTGATTTATTATTTTTTAAACAAGTATATATTTTAACCATTGTGATTTTTCCTAAATAACGCGAATTGTGAATGTCTACATTATTTTATTTATATCGAACCAGGGCAACAAGGTGTAATGGGAGGAAGCAAATGCAACAGTGATGATGAGTATGTTAGCAAAGAACATAAGAGAATAAACAGTCAGATAAAACAGGATGGAAATTGAGCTGGCAGCCAGAGAGCAGGTGTGGAACCGGGCAACAGGAGAGCGTGATGCAGGGACTGAGATGGGCGATCCTGCGACGAGAAGAGGAGGTGAGGAATTCACAGTGAGTCCGGAAGTGCAGCGATCCATATAGCATGAGGAACAGGAGAGAAACAAGGATGAGAAACCAGGCAGAAAGGCGGGAAAAGCAAACAACGATCTTACAAACACAAGATGAAAAACAGGGCAATAAATAGGGAGCGGCAAATGAATGGCAGCTGATGGAACAATTAAAGGTGACGCCCACATGAAATGATCAGTGCAGATAAGACACACACATAACTCCACCCACATCGTAACAATTAAAGACAACAGTTCTACCAACCATGACACATGGACTCAAGTGATCTGGACGAGACTGGGGGCTAAGGTCTTTGTTCCTTCAGTGGAGGAGTCTACTGATGATGATGACCTTAATTCAGAAGAGTCTGAGGTTGAAAAGACCATTTGAAAGACTATTAAAGACACAATATTTCATTAATCTAAAGAAATCAAAAGGCAAAGCAAAAAAGTCCAAGAAAAATTACAATCAAAACAAGTCAGCGTAATCCTGAAGGCAAATGTACGTGGAACAAAAAAAAACAGTACTGTGTTTTCTGTGAAAAGGCACCCGGCAAGATCGCTAGACATCTTGAAAAGAAGTCATTCCGATGAAACAGAAGTTGCTAAAGCCTTGAGTTTTCCAAAATGTTCAAAGAAACAACAAATTCTTCTCGAACAGCTTTGGAACCAGGGTAATTATTATCACAATGTAATGTTTTGGAAACCAGACGTGGAGAGATCGTTACCTGGCGACAACCAACTGCAGATGCAGACAATTCTGATTTCCTTCCTTGCCCAGATTGTCTGGCCTTCTTCATGAAAAAAGACCTATGGAAACACTCTAAGACATGTCGGGGACAGCTGGATGTGAAGAAAACCAAAGGTGAGCGAGTGAGATCAGCTGCAGCCTGTCTGATACCAGCCCTTCAAAGTGCTCTGCTGGTATTAGATCTCTCTTGCAAGATATGAAACAAGATGAAATCACAGAAACAATTATGAAGGACAGTTTGATTTGTCTTGACGGTGAATCACTTTATACAAAGTGTGGTCATGATAAGTCACAGCATCAGTACACCATTAAAAAATGAGAGAGCTGGTCAGGTTTACGATTAAAGTCAAAATCCAAAAAAGTGAGGATCCTTACAGAGTTCTGTTACCTTGAGAACTTTCTCCTAGCCATCACTGCTTATAAATATGTGAGCAAATATCAACCAGATTTAAATACGTTTAAAACCCCTACTCTTGCTCTGAAGATCAGATACTCCCTGAACAAAGCCGGTCAGCTTAGTTTGGGACAGAGTTTAATGGCAGGGGACAGAGACACTAAGAAGCTGAAAAACTTCATTAAGCTCATTGACCAACATTTCGAGTAAGGCCCTCAACACCTTGCAGCAGAGCAAGTGGAACAAGGGTGACACTATCCCTCTTACGGAAGATGTTGGGGCTTTACAAAAGCATCTCAAAACTATTGAGAAGGTCTCAAAAGAAAAACTCAAAGAGAACGTGAATGGCGCTGAATGGAAAACCTTGGCTGGGACTTTACTCTGTCAAATCATTCTTCATTTATTTGTTCAGTGGAACACAAAGGAAGGCATTTTAAAGAATGTTAGTAACCAAACTACTGTGGGGCCAGAGCATGTGAGTGGAGCAGAGGGGCAGAGTGGAGCATGCAAAATTAAGTGGGAGCGAGGAGTGGGTTTTTATCCAAAGGCCAGAACGATTGCTCTGTCTCACTCCGGTTCTGCTCAGATACCAAAACCTGGGAAAGGAAGAAGGTGAGCCGCTGCCATGCAGTCCCCGTTCTCCACGCCATTTGTGGAAGTCATCTCATCCCTTGTGGTCTTGCATCAGAAGAAACATCCACCCCTGCTGAACTTGAAGAACGACCAAGAGCGGCGATTCCACACCATCCTCCATGCCCAGCAGGAGAACCACGAGAGGCTCCAGAGCTGGATTGACCGGGAGGTTTGTACAGAAGCCACCGGACAGCCTGTTGGGCCCACCCACCTGCCTTTACACAAGACGGGTCCTCAGGATGACCCGAAAGCATTTCTTGAATTGCGGGTGGCTCCATGATCAATTAAGGCCAGTGTGCTTAATTCCGTTACTGTCAGGCAAATATCAGGTGGCCGCACAGCAACTCCCAGTACAGAACCTCCTGGTCTTCGATGATCTCAAGAGGGCCATCATCCAGTGGGTCAGACTGAGAAACATCACCAGCGCTTCCACACCCTGGACCTGGGTGAATCCGGCCAGCCCTTTGCTATGGCCCAACAGCTCTGGGACTACTGTCGCAAATGGCTACTGGCTGAGGGAAGCGACGTGGATCAGATCTTCGACCTCGTGGTACTGGAACAATCCATCACTTGGCTCCCGAGGAAGGTGGGCGGGCCTGATGGTTGCTGGGTGGGTTGCCACTCCTGTTTCTCCGCTCTCTCCACGCCAATTGTTTAACCCACTCTCTGCCACTGGGGAAGTCTGGGCCAGCCTGTTGCTGTTGTGGGGACCCGGATGTCCCACAGACTGCCCCCGGTCAAGCAGACGAGTACCAAATACCTGTGAGTATCAAGGGGGGTACATAGCAGGCCTTGGTGGCCTCAAGGGGGGTATATAGCAGGCCTTGGTGGATTCAAAGCCTGATACATTGGATACAAGCTGCTTGGTTATGGTGCGGTGTGTGCACGGCGATGTGGTGGAATATTCTGTAGTGCCTGTCACTATCCAATTCTGGGGTCAAAAACATAGTGTTGAGGTAGCAGTCCATCCGCACCTCCGGCATCCGATAATTTTGGGGATGAATTGGCCGGAGTTTACTGAGTTATTTGGGTGTTTGTGCACAGATGCTTCTTGGGGGAAAAAGGCACCGGAAGGGGGCGCACGAGTGCAGGTGGGAGAGACTGAACCGGGACCGCTGACGTCTGTTTCAGGGGAATCGAGTGAAATCAAGAGGCTCATTCCCTCGGAGCGCGATGACTTTATCCTGAAGCAGTCTAAGGATGAGATGCTAAAACACGCTTTTTAACAGGTCCTTAACATCGACGGTCAGCCTCTCCATCCTACCCGCGTGCTTAACTACCGGTATTTTGCTATTTTAAAAGATCATTTGAGCAAGGGGAAATAATTTTGCATTAGTCATAGTGGACTATGCAACACAATATCCTGAAGCAGTAGCTCTCCGCAGCATCTCCACTAAGAGTGTTGCGGACGCACTGTTTCGTTTAATCTCCCGAGTGGGGATTCCGAAAGAATCCTCACAGATCAAGGCATGGAATTTATGTCATGTACTTTACGGAAACTTTACAAATGATTGGGCATTAAAATGATTCGTACCAGTGTCTATCACCCATAGACTGACAGTCTGGTTGAACGTTTTAATCGCACGCTTAAATCCATGATTGGTAAATTCGTACAATAAGACGCTAAAAATTTAAAATGGTTAGAAGTTTAAATGGTTAGAGCCCCTGCTGTTAAGAGAAGCTTGGGAGGACGGGCCATCTTAAAGTTAAAATGGAATTCAGTATGTGCTGGACTT
This sequence comes from Carassius carassius, assembly GCF_963082965.1. Taxonomy (NCBI): domain Eukaryota; kingdom Metazoa; phylum Chordata; class Actinopteri; order Cypriniformes; family Cyprinidae; genus Carassius; species Carassius carassius. The sequence goes on from NC_081763.1 coordinate 2,701,172, forward strand.
GAGAACAAAACTCCACACTTTGGGGCGGCTATCTATGGAGAATTTGTTACTGGCCCAGGACAGATAGAGCCGGCTGTATAACAGGGGAACTCCGCAAATTTTCACCGGGAGAGAAAGTGCTTGTATTACTCCCCACGTCAAGTTCTAAATTACTCGCAAAGTGGCAGGGACCGTTTGAGGTCACATGGCAAGTTGGGGACCTCGATTATGAAATAGTATGGTCGGATAGGAACAGATCACGTCAAATTTACCACCTCAATCTCCTTAAAAAATGGAATGAGGCAGAATCAGTGTTGTTGGCAACTGTGATTAATGGGGAGGAGGATCTTTAGCCAGAGGCGAATATCAAAACCCAATCCATTGCGCTGGCCCCAGGTGGAGATCACCTCTCGCCATCCCAGCTCACTGATTTAGCTAAGTTAAAAGCTGAGTTTGCGGACGTGTTTTCGCCCCTACCCGGCCATACTAACCTTATTCAGCACCATATCGAGACGGAGCCAGGCATGGTGGTTCACAGCCAGCCGTATCGCTTGCCTGAACACAAAAAAAAAAGTTCAGGTTGAATTAGGTGCAATGCTTGAAATTGGAGTAATAGAGGAATCCAACAGTAACTGGGCGAGCCCGATAGTTTTAGTTCTGAAGACGGACGGCTCAGTTCGGTTTTGTGTGAATTGTTGCAAGATGAATGATGTGTCAAAGTTCGACCCATATCCAATGCCGCGGGTTGACGAGTTGCTTGTTTGGCTAGGTAAGGCTTGTTTTTATTCGAGACTGGACTTAACAAAGGGATATTGGCAGATCCCCTTGACTCCACTGTCCAGAGAAAAGACAGCTTTCACAATGCCGTTTGGATTACACCAATTTGTTACCCTTCCGTTTGGTGTGTCTGGAGCACCGGCCACTTTTCAGCGTCTCATGGATTAAAGTAGTATCTGGAAGTAAGGTATCTGGGCTTCCACTTGGCGCATGAACAGGTGCGTCCCCAAATTGACAAGACAGCAGCTGTTGCGAACTGTTCGCGCCCCAAGACCAAAACGGAGGTAAGACTATAAAAGGAAGTAATATAACTGCTCTCCCTCTCTCATAACTGCATATAAAATAATGATACGTTCCATGACGGTTTCCTACACATACAGTTTATTTTTCAGCAACAGGAAACTGGGACGTCTGGTCACCCTAATGTATGTGTGTCTGTGTCTGTGTGTTCTTGTATATGGTTATGGGGACACAAATATCTATTAATGACATGGGTATTACAATGTAAACATGGTTTGTGAGGACACTTCCTGTGCCCTCGTAAACCAAATGTCTTTAAAAAATACTAAACTGTGTTTAATTGAAATTTTAAACACGCATTTTTCCGTGATGGATAGAGGTAGTGTATGCGGATAGAGTTTTTACAGTATAGAAAACTACATTTGCGTGTGTGTGTATGTGTGTAAGGAAATGGGAGAGAGCGAGAGACTGCGAGAGCGAGAATTAAAAAGCATGGTACACGCTGTTAGAAACATCATACATCGCTCGATGTTCCTGTCAGAGTTCAGTGAGTTTATCCTCCTGGTCAATATTCGACATCCGCCGTGGCACTGCCGTCTTCATCTTTCTTCTTATGTGGTTTCTCTAGTTCGTGATTGGTCAACTTCAGATAGATCAACAAATTGGTTCGTTCAACCGCATACGTCACAAATTCAAACCGATAGCTCACAAACTTTAGACATGTTTAAAAATGACCGGGAGGTCAGTAAATGCTTGTAAGTCACTCTGCTCGGCACGGCTCGTAAATTCCTCATACATGATACGAGCCACGACCATTTCCACACGATTTAAAAAAAATGGAATGCGAACTTGTACGGCAGCAAAAATTGCACTGTGTATGCCCGCCTTAATGGCAATTAATCACATCCAAAATAAAAGTTTTTGTTTACATAATGTGTGTATGTGTGTTGTTTATTTATTTATACTGTATATATATATATATATATATATATATATATATATATATATAGCATTTATGTATTTCAAAGATATATATATTTATATATATATATATATATATATATATATATATATATATATATATATATATATATATATATATATATATGTATACTGCATGTGTAGTTATATGTTCATAATAAATATAAACAAAAAAAACTTCCAAAATCTCCTTAGATAAACGACAATAATCAGCAGGCTTTTCAAAATCCAAAATATTGCTAAACAAGTGTTTTTGTGTTTGGCTTCTTCTGCCATGGTCTTGTCGGTCTCACCTCACTCTTGTTAGTCAGCTGTCTTTACTGAGGTAGAGGGTTGTTCATCTTCATTCTGTAAATTGTGAATCTGTTATCCATAGTACACTGTAAAAAATGTACTGTAGAATTTACAGGATTTGACTGGCAAAAAAGTTGCCAATAAAATCCTGTAAAACGATGTTAATTGCTGTAAAATGGATTACAGGACATTACTGCAAAGCAAATTACAGTTAATTGATGTATGTGAAATACAGTAGTTTGTAGTATTTTTTACAGTTACATTGAATTTAACTTGTAGTTTATTTTACAGCAATATTTTTTGTAATTTCACTAAATTACAGTATTTACCTGGCAAAAAAGTTGCCAATAAAGTCCTGTAAATATATTTTACAGCATTTTTTTGTAATTTCATTACATTACAGTATTTAACTGGCAACAAAAGTTGCCAATAAAATCATGTAAATACCCATGTCGTTCCAAACCCGTAAAAGCTTTGTTAATCTTCGGAACACAATTTAAGATATTTTGGATGCAACCGGGAGGTTTGTGACTGTCCCATAGACTCTCCAGTAAATACCACTGTCAAGGCCCAGAAAAGTATGAAAGACATCATCAGAATAGTCCATCTGTGGTTCAACAGTAATGTTATGAAGCCTGTTCTGTGTCAGCTGGGTCACATGGACATGCTTTCTATGTTCATTTACGCTTTGATTTGAATGAAAACAGCATATCCGTGTGGTGCGGCTGACATAATAAAAAATAATGACTTTGTTGAATAAAGTTTTTCTTTTTGTTTTCTTTGCATAAAAAAAGTATTCTTGTAGCTTCGTAAAATTACAGTTGAATCACTGATGGCAGATGGACTATTCTGACGATGCTTTTCATACTTTTCTGGGCTTAGACATTGTTAATTGTTTGGCAGTCAGTGGGACAGACGCAAGCCTCCCGGTTCTCATTTAGAATAAACAAACTATTATAAATTGTAATATTACTTTGTAGAACTGTACCACCAATCAAATTAAATAATTAACAGTGCAAAATTACAACTGTGTAATGACATGAAATTTGAAAATACAATTAATAAATGTTGGAAAAACGCAATACTTATTAAACGTGAAACTAATCCGCCATTAGGTGGCAGTAAATAACTTAATGAGGGAATCAACTGAGTCATTCATTGAACCGATCCGTTCAAAAAGATGAATCATTTAGCTAAAGTTTGGAGAGTTTTGATTTGAGAATGAGCAAAATAGTTTTGCTTTGGTCTTTGTTTGGAACTATATTCGTTGGTGAAATACAACAACAGTTAATATTGTGTCTAAAAAAGTAAGTAACTTGTTAACTAATTGTTTATTGAACTATGTATTTGCAATCGTGATACTCAGCAAAACAGCTCACTTGTGATGCTTCTTATATCATATGTTATAAATAAATTCAACAGTTGAACATTTACCTCATGTATTTTCTGTGAGTTTATGTGTGCGGTTAAGCTTGTTTTGATGTTGAATGAAATATATTATATTAATATAATCAGAATCAGTCTCGCGTTTTGATGCTTCCTCAGTCTTTTTTTCTTTTCTTTTTTTTTAATCAGGCTAACTTGTCCAGTCGGGCATATAAAGATGTCTTTCACTTATTATAGTAAGGCATCGAGTCAATATGGGATAGTTGAACACATATAAACCAATTAAATATTTATAATTTTGCTGTTTGTCAGTTAGTTACTATGACAATCGTTCGCATTAGGCTTTATTTTAAGACAGGTAAACACTACTTTTAAATGCTCTCAATAAGAATATTTTACTTCCAAAAATCGTACATTTGGCGTAACTATGCTATGATAGCAATTCCCAGTTTACTGCACACTGCACAGAAGTTACCAAGGCTACTAAATGTCAGGATAGGAGGCTATTGTGACATGAAATCGCTTATACATTAACTTAAATAAATATAAAAGGATATATTTCTTAAGTATAATTAAGTGAACTTACCAGGAATTATGAATTATTCCTCTTATCTTCAATCATTCTCGGGCTGCTCCAGTCGGCTGGGTTTCTGATTTGAATGATGCGCGCGCAATCCCATAATGCCACACTACAGTAAGTTAGTGTAAAAAGCAGGAACTACAGTGACAACACCTGCTTCTTGTAAATTAATTACAGTTGACATGGAAATATACTGTTAACAACTGTAAAACCTTATTTGACCCATAATGCATTGCGAATTATAACTGCATCTTGTAAAATGTTTATACAGTACAATTCTGTAAAATTTTGCTGTAGAAACTACAGCAATTTTTTACAGTGTACCGACACAATCCATTTGGTACTGTTAAATGTACAGAGCTTGTACTGTTGTGTTCTCCAGACAGTTTACAGAATGAAGATGAACAACCCTCTACCTCAGTAAAGACAGTCAAGGCCAAGCGTCACATCACAGAAATGGGCAAATATAGTCAGTAGACATGTTATTGTAGATTATGTCTAATCATTTATCTCTTATCAACATGCAGCTTTGGGATGTGATTTAGCTTTGGTTTCTACTGCTGTGATCTCCAGACGCTTCAGAGAATAAAGATGAACAACCCTCAGTAAAGACAGTCAAGAGCTCTCCCCCAGACAATCAACACATTAAAGAAATGTTCTCAAGTGATGATTAAGAATCACTCAGCTGCTCTTCTGCACAACTTACACAACCTGGTCAGAACTTTCCTGAGAAGCTTGATATCTGTCTGTAGCCAGGTTTCCATCCAGTTTTATCAATAGAAATCAATACTTGCTGTCTCCAGCCTGTCTCTATCCAGTTGGCCTTTTACCGCTAAATGATGTGCATTGGTCACAAATTTTGTTTCACAAAAAATCTGCCATTTAGCAAGTTCCAGACATAATTTTAAATATATCACAAATTATATTGTATCTTGTGCACTCCAAATATTTTTAATGTATAGAATTAGACAATTAAACCTTCACTAGTTTAGTGCTTACTATTTATACAAATATGCTACTTTAATATTATCCATTTAGGAAATATCAGAAGACAGCAGCAAAGTGGTGCAGCTCATGAAACAGCCTTCATGTGAAGAAACCCATGGGTTTGAACACAGGGCAGCTCATTTTCTATTGTCATGTATGCAACATTTAACAAGTCAACGATATATGGTACAGCAAAATGCTCAGTGTTTGCATATAGTCAAGCCAGACTGCAGTTTGATGTGACCAAGAACATATAGTATATAAATGGGAAACATGGGTCCTGCAGAGTTCAGCTCCAACCCTAATAAAACCTCCCCTGCCTGTAGATTTGTAGTGACCCTTCTGACCAAGTTGAACTCTGCAGGACTACTCATAAAAAGACTTTTGCTTTCAAAACAAAAATAATTTTATGAAAAACATCAAAATATGACATGACCTACAGCCAAGTATGGTGACTAATACTCAAACTCTGCATTTAACCCATCCAAAGTGGATTACCTTTTGGATTATAAATCCGACTCTCTAACCATTAGGCCACACCTATGCCATCATTATGTGTAATCAAGAAGAAATATATTAAACAAGAATTACAAAAAAAAGTGAATATACAATTTAATAACAGTAAAATAAATGAACCGAACTCGAGAGAAACTGCTTTACTGGGAAAAACAGCAGGAACACTGATGTTGCACACAGTCTAATTCTGCAGTAGAGCCCTTTTTCTCATCAAGTCTACTCAAACTGATATATGAATGTTTTTCCTATATTGGGGAAATTTTTTTAGCTTTTAAATTTTTTATTCTTTAATCAAAACAGTCCTTAGATGGAAACCTGGCTAGTGATGAAACCAAGAAAAAGAGAGTGAGTGTTTTGTTTGGTTTGACCTTTGGTTCTGTGTTTCAGGAAAGAAAGCTCCTAAGAGCCCATGGAGTAGTGAAGACCAGAGTGCTGTGAAGAGTACACTTACAACATGCTTTTCCTTCAGGAAGGTTCCTGGAAAGGCGGAATGCCAATCATGTCTAGATACCAATCCAGTACTTATGCCGCGTTTCCACTGCAGGAACTTTACCCAGGAACTAGGGACTTTGGACTGGTACTCGGCGTGTTTCCACCGCAGGAACTAGGAACCAGCACTAGCAATGTACTTATATTTCTTAAGTGGAAGTAAGCTGTTAATAAAGTCTCAATATATGGATCTCTACTCATTTCTAACTTTCTTTTTTAGTAAATATATTAGAGGTGACCCCACATAGTCGACGATTCGATTCGATGCTTTGATTCAAGGAGCCTGATTAGACTACCAATCTCACAGTCGAATATTCGCGGGGTGTAATAGATTCTGCCATTCTGACTATATGTGAGCACTCAGATATCTAATTTCATATAGAACTTGCGGTTTATATGCAATAAGTTAATATGCAGCCTATTATAATAAAGCCGTCAATAAGAATCTGAAAAGAAAGAAGCTTCAAATTAATATTAATAAAGTGTGTAAGGGAAACAGGTTAATTTAGCTCAAAGCGAATCATTTAAGATTTTAAAGGGAATTTGAACAGAATCACTGTTTCACGGCTGATCACTGAGACGCCCTGCGATTCACTGAACGAGCCGTTTAACATCAAATCTGCGCTGGATATTAAGAACCAAACTATAGTGAAAACACTATCAATTAGCACAGTAACAAGATCAGCAGTTTAAGACATTAACTTGTAAGCACAAAACACAAGATACTTCTCTTTTCAATATGAATAAGGCTTTATTAGATAAATCTAAGACATATAAACTAATCTAACACATAAACGCGCGCACGCACACATTCACACAAGTTGCAGGAAGATCGAAAGTTAGGGAAAGATGAGTTTAAGAGAATGGAAATGTGGAATCCCAAGTTTACAGCAATACATGAAATTGCATAGACATGAATAGCCATCAATCACTTAATTAACCCTCGCATTGAGTTCCTCAATGAGGTTAAAGTTATATTAGATACACCAGTATAGATCAGTCTGGAGGTACTTGCATTGCCTGTGTAAAGGGAGTCCCCTTTGTTGTTGTTGAAAAGGGGTTTCCCGATGTCGCTGATTGGCTGGAAGTTCAGTAGTCGTTGAAGTGACGTCTTGGGAAGCCCGTGGTTGGGCGTTGGCTGACAATGCAGAGTTGTGTGGGCTGGTTGAAGTTGAACGGGCACTCGAGGTCGGACTCAGAGACACGGCGTTACAAAACTTAACTCAGAACACGAAACTCTCAAACAGAAAAGAAAAGAAACTAAAGTAAAAGTAAGCTTGGCTAAGTAACAGCAGGCGTGCAGGCCAACGCACACTGGAACCGCACTCAATGAACGCTTACAGTGATGACTAAAAGCATGACTAAAAAAACAAATGCTAAAAGCATGCTAAAACAAAATTTAATGGTGTCCTGAGTATTTAAACTGGCCTGTTGGCCACACCTCAAATTTTGTAATCATAAATCATATGTTATCTTATCAAGCAAGTGGTCTGAATTTTCCCGCTCTTGCAGGGTATAATTTTGGGAAATGATTCCTATAACAAGAATATGATATATTTGACAAATAACTGATGGTCAGGAATGATTCAAGCAAGCAGATTCAATCACACACATACCAAACATAATTATGAATCCTTAAGCTGTCCCATAGTTATAAAAGGACATACACAATAAGTGATTATAAACATGATAGTCAAATGTGTGGGTTACATATAAATGAATATGGAGTTAAGCAATGGACTGATATTCATTTATAAGTCCTTTTGAGTTAATTAAAAAGACATTTCTTGTGCCATTCTCTGACATAAAGATGTTCTGTAGGAGGTTAAAAGGTCCCCTTAGGAATTTCAGTCGCTAGGTGGGGGGAAGTCAATAATAATAATAATAATAATGTAATAATAATAATAAAAAGTCAATCCAAGGATTTTGTTTCTTACTCTCATGGGTTTACATGTGCTGGCCGCGTTGCAGCTTGATTACTTGCCCCAAATGTGACATTGAAATTGTCAATAATTGTTCTAGTGGTGTTAATGTTGAAAACTGTTCTGTGAAAGAGCTGGTTGGTTATCTTGCTTCTGACTCTGGCACTAGGAATGATTTACGACCTCATGTTGCCTTTCTGAGAATTCGGCTCGTGTTTCAACCACAGTCCTGATCGACTCTTTAATTTGTCTGGTTCGGGTCTGATACGCTACAAGTGCGTGAATAAATCCAACCACCCCTATAGATTTATGTTTCACTTTCCATCTTGGTGGCAGGGATTTAAAACTTTACCAAGACTCAAACTGACACAGGCAGAGACTGGATTTTTTCGATCAGGTAGGGTACAAGTGATTTCAGAACATTTCAGCTGGTGTATATATATCGTGCATATATTATTTACCTGAGATAACATGCATTTGGTTTTGAGTCAAGTGCTTCATTGTAGTACTACAGTGATATCTCTTCAGCGCACAGCGCGAGCAGGACAAACTACAATTCAGAATATTAAAAACTATGACTGGGACTGTTATATAGATACTATTATAATGAGAACACCGTTATAATAAAACGCTGTGTTTCTGCACATTGTTTCATGAAGAACGGGTCCACAAAAGAAGTTCGCATTCAGAGCCCCGCAGATATGTTCATGTGCATGTGGGCTCTTTTTGCAGGTAACCTATAAGTCCTAATATTAACGTTATGTTGTATAAATAATGAAGCAGATTCTATAATGAAATTATGAGTTTAATCCCACTGATTAAAAACTTGCTATCAAATGCGTCACTCTACTGGTCATCTTCAGCGCACGCATTTGTTATTCTGTTGTTCCTGTTTATTTTCCTCATTTATTCTTCTTTGTTTATTTAGTTTAGTTCACTGTCTGGTGTCAGTGTGCAGTAGAGCTGTAGTCAAGTCCAGTTTTGTCGAGTCCAAGTCAAGTCCAAGACCAGGACTAGTCGAGACTGAGTGAAGACAGAGTTCAAAGAGGTTAGAGTCCAAGTCAAGTCCAAGTCCAAAAGTTTTGAGTCCAAATGAGAGAGAAAAAAGGATCCTCTTCAAGACGACATACTTAACTACTGATAATGTATGTGATGCAAGAGACAGCATATCTCATATTCTAAGAAAATAATTTTACATGATAATTTGTAATGATCAAAAAGCATGTGCAAAGTAACAACTCTCAAACAGGGGTCTCCAAACTAAGTCCTGGAGGGCCAATGCCCTGAAAAGTTTAGCTCCAACTGGCTTTAACACTATCTGGAAGTTTCTATTTTGTCTAGTTAGAGCTTCATTAGCTGGTTCATGTGTGTCTAATTAGAGTTGGAGCTAAACTCTAAAGGACACTGGCCCTCTAGAACTGAGTTTGGAGCTGTAGGGTCAAATTATTTTTATGTAGGCCTACTTTATTTACATTTAATTTACTTTATAATGCTGCTGTTGCTGACATCATGTCTGTGGTCAGAAATTATGACAAATGTGTGCGGATAAGGCTAGAAAGGGTTTGTTTGGCTCCACTGGGCAAATTTTTGTCATACTGTGCTAAGGCTTGCATAGACTAGTCGAGTGCTGTAGGAAACAATCAACTACTTCAGCATGCATTAACCATAATGCATACAAAGAGTTTCCAAGTACGACGTGAATTTTAGGATTACAATATTGCGTGGACCTGTTACTTTCTATGACCTTATCTATGTTGCATTTAAAAATAAATATGTAATGTAATAATTATGTGAAAACCGAATACCTTATTCAGAATGGCACGGATAATGGCTTCAAAAACGAATAATGGACAAGGAATAATTCTGCCTGAATATTCGGCTGAAGCTGAGAATGAATGTAAACTTTATGAATGTAAAAAGCGCAAATCAAACACCTCATTGCTGTTGCCTCTCCGTGCATCTATCAGAAATCAAAGCTTTGCAAGAGTAATGTCACCTATAATAATACATCGTAAACATTATATTATTTGTATATATTTAAAAGTACCAGTTCTCTCTCAAGAATAAATTAATAATAAGCTTACATTTTCTGCTTGGCCTACATGTTTGCATCTTTATCTTTTGCTGGTTAGCGCGGCACGCACACATTTGTTTATTGAAGTTCATGAAACATTAAGAATCGCTTAAAGCAGGGGTGCCAAACCCTGCTCCTGGCGATCGACTGTCCTGCAAAGTTTAGTTCCTACCCTAATCAAACACACCTGCCTTTAATTTTTAAGTGAGCCTGAAGACCTTAATTAGTTGCTTCAGGTGTGTTTGATTAGGATTGGAGCTAAACTCTGCAGGAAAGTCCATCGTCAGGAGCAGGGTTGGGCACCCCTGGCTTAAAGAGATCTGTGTAATGAAAATGTGCACATTGAATGGATTCAGTCGTGTTCAAATGATCAATAAATGTTTGTCATGATGTCTCTCTGCTTCCATGATAAATATTATTTTAGAAATTAATAATTATTTTAGTTTAACACGACATACTTGTTCAGTGATAACTATGAAAAAAAAAAGATAAGTCATAAACGCTCTTATAAAGTAACTGTACAACGCTGTATCTGAATGCAGAAAATGTACGAAAATGTTGCGATTGTTATTGATACAAATACTGGCTGTTACATGCAAAGATGCTGAAAATTCAGCTTTGATCAAAGCAATAAATTACATTTTACAGTATATTTTTCAATTTTGGACTAAATAGTAATATTTCACAATATTTCTGATTTTACTGTTATTTTGAATCAGTACGGATTTGGTGAGCAGAAAATACTTCCTTAAAAACTTTTTTTTAAATACTACTTAAAATGTAATAAACACCAATAATATTAGTATTAATAATCAGCACCAATGAACATCAGCTACAGAACTGCATCTTATTCCTGTCAAGTTGGAACAGAATCTAGACAAAAATGAGAGCATTTAATAGTACTGTATAGTAACATCATCATATTAACTTTATTAGGATTCCCCAGTAATGGATAGAAATTGATATATTATAAAAATTCAACTTATTATAATTACATATGCGATTTTAATAAATGTATACGGTTACATTTTACTGTTACTGCTACTTTTTCATCGTTTGGGTGTCTTCCATATCTAAAGTGATTTAGGTGTGCCTAGAGCCACCTGACGGTGATCTGTGGCAATCGTTTGTATTTATGGCCTGGTCCTCAATAATGCTCAGGTCTGTCAAGGTCCTCACTAACCTTCAGTTTCCTTATTCAGTGTAATATAATGTAATGCCTTGTGTGACTATCTTTACCTTTAGATAACTGTTAAATGCAATTTGCTCTTGGTACTATATTTGTTTTGCTTAGAAAAAAAATATATACAAGTATCATTTAAATGTAATGGTTTTTATATTTTTGTTTCATCTGCTTTGGAAGAAGCACCACTGCATCACTTTCCTTTGTTTGCAGTCAAACTAAAAATGATCAAACTTCATGGCATTTGTGTTTCTGAATAAATTTAATTAAAAAAAACGTATTTATGCATTTACCAGATGCTTCTATCCAAAGTGACCTACATACATTCAATGCTCTACCACTTGAGCTACAGGAATATTTATTGTAACCATTATTACGAACGTTTCAGTTACTAATGGGACATCTTAATCAAATTCGATAAAACATTGTAATATACCTTGGTTAAATTAGTAATATTAGCATGCTAATCGGTTCTCATTCATTCTAATGTGGCTCTTCAGCTATAAAGTTAACCATAAGTTGTGTTACAATGAACTTAACTTTGCATGTTACTCTTCTTAGAATGCTAAAGAACTTTTTATTGTGAGCTCATTCTCACACCTTAAGGTTACTAAAGTTTTGTGACCATTATGTGTGTATACAAATGTAAATATGTTGTTACAGACAGAAATGATTGTAAAAGAGTGCTAAGGGAATTATTCAAATGAATATATGAATTAATTTATTATATGAATCTACCAGTCCTCGCCCCTCTGCTCTGCACATTTAATATGTTTCTCTTAAGGCTTCAGATATTTGTTCGATTCAAATGTAAGTGCCCTGTGAAGTGGACATCACAGTATATTATTACACCATGATTCCAGTTCGAAGCTAACATACTGTAGGCTATATGTTCTATTCAAAACTATATGTTCCATTCAGAAAACTATGTTCCATTCAGAGCACACAAGCTTGCACATAATGTAGCCTACAGATCGCACGCATCCATTCAGGAATGAAGAAAAAATGAAAAGTTACAGCATATTCTCGTGTTTCTAAAAGGACTGCCCTCAGCTTTTCCATAGTAGAGAGAGATGTTGCACAGACAAGTAAACTAAGCAAATTAAACAGTCAATTAATAATTGAATATGGACTTGGGCTAATTGTAGTGTTCCAATAAAATACTCTTCTAGTATTGAGCATGTATTTTTCTGAACAAAAAAAATATATTACAAATATATTATAATATTTACAAATATATTATAATATTTATAATATATATAATAATATATATAATGTTTCTGAACGAAAAATATTTTTCAAGCATAGTGAAATAATTTAGCTGCTGAGGTGTGTTAACAAAGAGAGACGTGTGAAATATGCAGAGCTGGGGGCCGCGAGGACTGGGATTGAGAATTGTTGACCTAAAGGAAGTGCTGTTGTGATCACGCAGGTTTATTAAGCAATTATCATTTTGACATATCTTTTCTTTATGTTGTAGCCGCACTGGGTCGTACATTAAAATTAACTCAAATGATATATAGGGAATTTTAATAATTAATCAGGAATATGATTAATATATATATCTCATATGACAGTTACATTAAAATGATTGAAGATGATAAATAGGTCAATTGTATATATCAATAACTCATTACAAGGCACTGTAATTTACTCATTAATATGACAATATTCCATTCTTCACATCAAAATATAAAATTTAGGTTACTGAAAAGTAACAAATGAGCTTTGTAGCTAAGATCAAGCATTTCATTGACTCGTGATGTGAGCATTTTAGACAGAAGCAATCATGAATATATATTGGATTTTAATAATTGAACTAATAATACATCAAACTACGATTCACACAGAGTAAATATGCGTATAACAATACAACAGTAAAACAAATACAAGACATAACGGATACAGATAAGAGAGAGAGAGAGAGAGAGAGCGAATGAGAGAGAAAGGTGAGAATGATCACAGAATGATCGCTCAGTATGGCAAAATCAAAGACAGTAACCTTTTGAAAGACAACAAGGAATCAGATCACCTTGAAAAGGTAATAGACAAACTTTAAGCAGCATTTAAATCTCTCTAGAAAATAATACTTGCATGTGGTCTTTGTGACTCGCAAGACGAGCGTGCGTATGTCGTTCTTTTGGAGCTGGGCGTGTTCTCTCATGTCTTCCGGAGCTGCTGCGGACTCGCACGAAGTTTGAAAGGTTTACCGAACGAAATACGTTCATCTCCCTCGTGGGGAGAGGCGATTATGAGAATAAACTTAGTGCAGAAAAGAAAAGAAATGAAAAACGGAGATGAAAGCTCCCTAAGGAGCCATAAGAACAGGCTGTTCTCTCAGCCGCAGTGCTGAGATCAACTACCCGGCGAAGTGCAGAGAAGAAGAGAAAAAAAAGGTGCGAGAACTTCCTTGGTCAGTTCTCTTATTGATCGAATGGTACACGCCTCTGTTTGCGCGAACAACCAATGAACGTCCGCGATCTGAAGCGGGAAAAAGTTTTTGTCTCTGGGGAAACACCCACTCGCGTGAGTTATAGCTTATAAGAATTCAGCAGTTATATTCTAGCAAGTTGGTAATTCCAGATTAATACATTTTACTTTAATTTCCTTTATATAAGTGGGATCGTCAAAGCATGACGGTTAAACAGGTACCAAAAATGGCTTATATAAATTATAGAAACATGAAGTTACATTCATATGCAGAGTTACACACATTTAAAGTTTGATTAACACACGATAAAATTGCAGATACTCAAATTTGACATGGGAAAACATCTAATGCACAAAAAGGCAATACTCAATACATTTAGGATACATTGAGAAAAGGTACTTTTCTCTTTCTTACAAGAATTCCAGTGAGCTGGGCTTTCCTGTTGCTCCGAGTTGGGTCAAAGTTTTATGATCTGGTCAGGGGTAGGGTTACAAACTCATGACTCTATTTGAGAACATTAATTCCAAAAACATATCCAATTTACAAGTCAGCAAAGTATAATCCTCGCATAACAGGATCAAAATACATCTTAGTAATAAAATGATGAGGGTAAAGAAACGTTTGTGTGTGGGTGTGTGTTTGTGTATGTGTGCGTGTTGTGGAATGTCTCTTATTTCATTTCGTTTCTCCTTTGAGGCTCACGTGGGTATCTCTGGACTCTCTCGAAGGCGTAATAAATGTCATCCCCCATAGGAGGTTGATTTTTAAATATAAAACTTGGTTAAGTGATTTGTTTATGTACTTTTTTACATCTCCAGCACATTATAACAATACCATGATAATACTGATAATCGTGATCATTTTGGTCACTATAATCGTGATAAGGAATTTTCATAGTTACATCCCTATTTCATTCACAGATTTGCGCTACGCAGCATCTTCACACACGGAGAAGTGTGGCATTATATACTGTGTAAAAAAAATGTAATTTAAATTCACGTGTTGCACACTTCATTGCACTTTTAATGGAACACACAGTAGGTAGACATCGAAAACGCCCTTTTTACCGCTGCATGTACCGCCGCCGCCACTTTTGTAAAGTGCATTTGCAGCTTTTGACCGCTAAATGGCGCTTTAACCACAAGTTATCAAACAAGCGCATCAAAGCACATTTTCGCAAATTGACGTCAGTTTTGCCTCACTGATGTGTTACATTTGACGGCTTCAGTAAAGGAAAATGAAAAAAAATACTATAGTTAAAATATATAATATTCAGATGAAAGTTTGGTACTTTTGAAGTTATGTGCATTTCTTAGAACGAATTCAAGTAGGATAAATGTCAAGCCTTTGCCTGTGCTTATATTTTCTCTAAGCTACATGGTATTAAACCATATTTTAGATTTGATACATTTAAAAGGTGTGCAGTATTATTTATATAATATGAATTATGTGTTATATTATTCAAAATAATTGTGGTTTAATTTGCATCTGAGTATTAAAAGTGGTTGCCTATTTTAAGGGGGTAGGCTTTATTTTGACAGATAACTTCTTGGGAAAAGACATTTATCTGTAAACTAATAAAGAAATTGTTGCATGTTTAAATGTGAATCACAGAATTTTTTTTAGTTCACATTAATTATGCCCAATTAGCCTAAAACAAGAAATAAATAAATTAAACCTGCACGATTTAGCTAAATCTTTGAAACTCTAAAGAATGAATGGATTAATAAACCATCCTCACAATTAAACTCAAGTTCTCTCATTATAATCAACAAAATGCACACGATTTAAAAAAGAGCTTCATTAACTGACAACATAAGTGATTTTAAAGGGAGCCTTCTTTACTTGCTTTTAGTGCTAGGCGATAGCATATGGCCTAAAAAATCTGATTTATGATTTAAATTGATTTTAAAATCAATATTTAAATGACAAATACATTTTTCAAAGGTTTTTTTTCTTATATAACTTATTTGTAAATAGAGCAGTCTCTGTCTGTGTCTACACCGGACGCATCACGCGAGAGTTGTCATCTGTGCCCCACAGCGAAAAGTCTGTCTAAACTTGATGACATCACACTATAGTGTCAAATCATCTGAGCGCAGTATCAGTACATTTCATCATAAACAGAAAGAGCATCAGTTCATTGATGTTGGATCATGTCCAGTGTATCCATCACTGGGTTCTGTTGTCTTTTGTCGGATCACACCACTTGTGTCCGATGTAGACCTGGCGTGCATTTTTTAATGGGTTATGTTACAGCCCTGCTTGTTTTTAATGTTTTTATTAAATATCTGTATTCACTGCATGATCATATCATCCTATGCGACCTACAAAAGTAAGGCTTGGCGTGCCGAGTAACGAGCATTGCTGCAGGTTGATTTTTGGCAGATCTGCTGTGCTTGTGCTGCTACGGTCATCTTGATTTTGTCGGGATGAAACATCTCTCACTCGGCAGCAGAGTCTGTGAGAAGGAAGCAGTAACAACTTCCCCTCCGCGCTCAGAGCATTTAATATTCACTCCGATCCGAGCTCACTGATACCAGAAACACCGCTGCCTTCACTCCGTGGATAAAGTATTTCAGTATGTTTGAAATGTTATGTTCATAACGTAGCATATAAAATAAATAAATAAATAAATAACAGGAGAGTTTCAAAGTGGCTTAAGCTATTGTGTGTAAACTTTTTTCCCTATCACATGCCAAACTAATTACATTTTAAGCATTGAATCTTTAACTGCTGCTTTCTGCTGTGAAAATGTAGTTTGTAAGGAAAATAACAGTACATCTTTGTCAGTTATTTTATCTAGACAGATCGATTAACTTCAAGATTTCAAAATCAGATGTGTGATGTACTGATAATGTAGTAGCACTGTAAGATTACATTTGTTTGAATGCATTATTGCGAAAGCGATTGCGTGTGAATGTGCTTTATCTGTTTAAATCATGCTTTAACCCGAAAATAATCAGTAAAAGAGACATACAAAACTCTTTAGCCTTTAACATCCCACCCGACTCTTGCAGTCATTATAACCTTCTGATCAAGGCATAGCTAAATGTGTTTAACATGAATTCTTGCTGAATATGCAGTTATATTACGAGCTGTTGGCATGAATTGTACTCGTGATGGAGGCTCTTGGAGCGAGTGAAAACCATGACGCTCCGACTCTTAATATCCTCTCCTTACTCCAGTCAGAATCACACCTCTCAGCTCATCCTTTGCTCGGCGGCGTGTCTCTGTCAGACTCGCGGGGGAGGGTCGAGCCACTCTGAACTACGGGAGCCTGAGTGGTGCGTCGGTGGATGTTAAAAAGAAAACCGATTTTCATTCAAACAAACCAATGTAAATTACAAATTCGAGTTAATCGATAAAATCAATTTATCACACAGCCCTACTTGCTTTCATATTATTTAATTTTAAAAAAATGCAGCTGCATTTAAATGCAGGTGTGTAAAATATGTGCAAGATTTGCACTGTACGTGTGATGGTAGATGTGTAGCTTTTATTCTTATTTGTTTTATCTTCATTAAAAATCTTGTTTGGTTTCATTTTGGATAATTGACTGTAAAAAATAATTTACATTGTAATGCATATGCAAAATGTGAATTAATATTCATATTCAAGTGTTTGTGAATAAATTATTAATTCGCATTAAAGACAGGGCGCATTAATATTCAACATTCAAAAATCTTTGAATGTTGCATTTCTCTGTCGGAGAGAGCCAGCACTGTGACTTTCATCTTGCAGCAGACAAGTAAACATTTGTTTATTAATAAATAATTAATATGTCTAATTTTTCACAATTATTAGGCTACTTCTGCATGTGCTTTGTGGCAAACGTAATGCATGTGCTTGAGTGACGAATATATAACGACTTGATTATGTAAATTTAATATAAACCTCTGATTAGTTGAATATAACAAATGAACAACTAGAACTATGTGGGGGCAGACCATTTTTTAGTCTATAACCAAAACAACAGTCCTATATAAACCAGTTCAGCAAGTGAAAGCCTCATAAGACACTGTCCATATGAAAGAGCAAGAGATTCACACCTTTATCTCAACCCCCACAAGACATACTCGCACTAACAGATGCACCTTCACCGTCTGCGGTTTGACTTTACTAAATCAGATTGAGGCAAATACAAATTATTGATCATTGTTTAAAAAAATGTTTTATTGGCTAAGGTTTCATAAACCTTCAGTTGTTATGCTCTAAAATCCAATGCCATTTGTAATTTCACAGTATTTTCACCTCCTAAATCACTAACCTTTAAAGTCACGATTCTATAATTTACACAATTCTATAAAATTCAAATTTACTCAAGCCGATGGCATTTTTTTAATTACATTTATTTATTTATTTTTGAATAATTGTAGCCTACATAAATAGGTGATGCAAAACAAATATTTGGATCGTCCCTTATTTTTTTCCCCTTATTTTCTTAAAGAATAAACAAATATTACTAATTCATAAAGAAATAATTTAAGCAGTTAAAACCTATTTTTAAACTTGAATTTAAATACTATTAAACTAACTTTAAAATCTCAAGGAGTTTATGAATTAAAAAGGATAAAATGTCACAGTGCATGTTAAATAGCCTAAATGAACTTGTGTTAACAATATAATTAGAACAATATAATTAGATTTTTTTATATGAACAACTCCTGTATAAAATGGGACAGCAACCTTTACATTAAACATTTTTAAATCGTCCACAGCTGAGCAACGCGAGAGGGGGATCTGCGCCTGAGCACGTGAAGTGAATGTGATGAACGAAGTTATTTTCAGATGCAATGGAAAAAAAAAATCATGGATAGCCTAGAGTAGGCCCATGCAGGCTCTGTTCTGAAGTATCTAATAATTATAATTTCTGTTAACCCAGAGTAACAAATCTTAATGGATAAATCGCCTATTTTCATTTGCTGTATGTTTTCTTTATTTATTTTTTTAAACACGCTAAAAAATAAAGTTTGTGAGAGGAAAAAATGAGTCGTGTATAGGTTGCATTTTAACGGATTAATCACCTATTTTCGTTTGCTGCATGTTTATTTTATATATTTTTGATATTATATAATTCATGTATAAGTTGCATTTTATTACATTTAGAAATAATAACGGCTGGCCTTATAATGTTATAATGTACCAACAGGATATAGGATACAGGATAGTTCCTTTTACTTTACAACATATCCTTTAAATTTAACAAATATATTAGAACAAAACAAGAATTCAAAATATATAATTCTAATGGGTATATATAATCGCAGTGTATAATAATATAGTCTTAGCTATAAACAAACAAATAATAATAATTTAAATCTAAGCATAAGGTTGGGCTTTCTCATTCTCTCACTCGGGAGAAATCCGTTTCCATATTCGTGATGTTGCCCATTTGAAGCTTAACTATTATTCATGAGGTAAAATAGGCTTTGTAGTTCACCCGTGTTTCAGTATTGATGGAAAAAAACATAATTAACAATATGTGGAGTAAGTGGATCGCTGCTAATGCTGAATGTCTGGTGAACGACTGTTTCCAGTGAATATGTGCATGAGCGCGATCAAACAACTGAAACAGAAAATACTCAAATTTTTGGTCACACATAAGGCATAATTAAAAAATGCAAAGTGTTAGTAGTTTGAAAAAATCAAGAATAAAAACAGAGTTAATATTAATTATTTCTAAATGCTCGACCGTTCCCCTTTCGCTCTGCATATGGAACCTGAAGATTTTTTTAAAACCATGAATGAACCGAAATGAAAATGAAATGAAAACATTTAGCTTTTTATCCATATATATATATTTATTTATTAAGCCTTATATTTATTTACTGTTTAATAACAATAGCATGCATATGATCCTTTGTGTAAAGGTCTTCTTTTAATTTTTGATGAGTAGACTGTAGCCTAAGACTATCCTACGTTTTGAAATTAACTCAATGTAAATTTTTTAATATTTTTTTAAGATGTTACAATGTAATAAGATAATGTTATTGTTGTTATACTTCCTCCTTTTATCTCATTTTACAATTACATTCATTTCGCAATCCGTCCCTTTGCACCACCTGGCGGTAGTTTCACGAATGATTTTAACAAGTGACTGAATTACAGTTAACTCCGCGGCACCATGGCGGGGGTACATGAGATGGTAATGCCCATTTAGCTTGTCCACCTACTGTATACATTCGCTTCAAATTAGAATCATGGCAGAATATCCTGTGATGTCCACTTCGCAGGGCACTTAAGTTCGAATAGAATAAATGTCTGAAGTCATAAGAGAAACATGCAAAATGTACAGAGCAAAGACTAGAATTGAGAACCGCTGGTGTTAACAAATGTACACTATTTTGAGACAAAATAGTAACACTGTACATCAGGGCTAGTCAACTTGTTGGAACTAAACTCTGCAGGACACAGGCCCTCCAGGACCTGAGTTGAAGAGCTCTGCTATACATGGTATCATCAGGAGAGTTTGTAAATGATGTTCGTTCTCTGTACTTTTTTTTTTAGAAACTGAAGTGATTACTTTATACTTGCAAGCCATCTTCAGCCCATGTTCACGTTACAGTAAGGCAAGTTCATCTATGACCATTTCCAAATGGTGCTTTAATAGCAGGGGGATTACCTCACATTTACTGCAAGTGAAGACATGCATGGAGAGCAGTTTTGTCCATCACAGAGCCATGCCAAACTCTGGATACAAACGAGGACCCACTGACACCTATGGAGGTGTGCGATTTCAGCCACAACACCCACCAGAAGAACCCAAGAAAACCATAGAGTCAAAACTTCAGTGACTAAAAGACATTTACAGCAAGTAAGGAACTACCGGACTTGAGAAAACAGAAGTACAAAATCTGATGAAAACCACATTCTGCCTGCAGCGGCAGCATTTAAATTCTACACCATATTCTTTCTCTGAGGACATGGCCTTACCTTTTTTACCACAGGTTCACTTGCTCACTGAAATTGATATACTGCACACTTTAGAGATGTCCATGGAAGAACGTGGAAAAGCCATCTAGTCACAGCTTAAAAACTTTGTTTGCACAGCTAATTTGCAATTAAGTGTCATGTGGTGTGTTTATAAGGCTTTAGGAGACATGAAAGGAGAGATGCATCTACAGCCAGTGCAGATTTTCTCCCATTGGCCCATCAATCATCTGTGCTTCACTTCAGCTCACAGTGTAACCTCAGGCCTTCACATCGTTCATCAGATAGACTAACATTACTCATATCTAGAATTAATTGTACATGATGCCACCATCTGTTCATATAATGCACAAGAGCAAATAATTAGTCAAATTCTGTATAATGAAGGCAGGCACTATTTTTGACCTCCATTTTTAATCCATAATTGAATTAACACGTTTAGATTTTGTGACAGCGTTGTTCTTTATTATCGCAGTAGGTTGGACCTCATCTGTTTTCATGGACAAACCTGGTGATGTGCCATGTATCCCAGAGAATTTTATTAAACATTTTCTAAGACCATGTCATGAGTGTTTTAATAAAATTGATTTATGTCTATAGAGTGAATTTTGTGCCAAAATTAAACAAACAAATCCAGCACTTTGCAAACCAACTCAATCTGCTTTGTAAAAGGAAAACTCGACTTGCAAACAAACAGAAAACAATGTTTGAATACAAAGGTCAATTTGAGCTAAAACGCAGTTGAGTAATATAATATTTGTAAAACATAAAAAAAATAAATGAGCCTAAATGATATTTCACAAATAAATACAAACCATCCAACAAATTGCATGTAACCTTTGAACAAATACCACATCTAGTGCATACAAATGCATACCTGTATGATTGTGAGACAGTTGGCTTTTTATGAGATCTCTCTGCTCGATTTTCTCACATGCGTCCAGGCAGATTTTCTCACAAGTGCAGTTGAGAAACTTCCTCTTCCAAAACAGCAGATGGCGCTAAGCTAGGTGATTAACCCAGCAAACAGGGGACTTCCCCCGGACATTCTGAACGTGTGTTTAGGTCAACAGTACGTCCGCTTTATAATGTTTGCGGACAGATTTGGTCAATAATGTTCGCTGGCTGACATTTTGAGGACGTGCCAATTTTATTCCTCTTTCTGATGTTCGCTGGCAGAAGTTCGGAGGACGTTCCCTCCCAGCTAACAAAAAAAGGTCCCCAGGACGTCCCCTAAATGGCCTCTCTGTGAATCCTGCGGACATCAGCGTGTAGGATCCCCTTTACGTCAAGCGGATGTTCGCGAAGACATCCTACGGGCATTCACGGGGAGGTTCACAGGATGTGCAGCGGCCATCCGGGACGTTTAGGGGACTTTCACTCTACATCCTCTGAATGTCATTTTATTCTACTAGGACTATCCTTTATCCATTGGAAAAATATTCGTAAATACTGCTGACAGTTTAGACGAAGCGGTCCAAAATTTAGGGGACATATGCCTGTTTGCCGCATATAGGCATCTCAATATGCATTTTTACCATATGGAAATTCAATATTTAAGTTTAATATCTGTCATTATTTTATACATTTAATCATCTCAGCTTTACAAGCTAACATTAGCTTTGAAAGTGTTTACATAGCCTAACCTCAGCAGCCGGGCGGGACAACTTCAACAAAGGTTTAAAAAGGTAAACTTCATCAAATGTAAGCATTAGGAGATAAACCATAGTTACGGTAGGTATAATTTCTAATAATATAAAAGTATAAATACCTTTTCGACCAGAAAAAAGCGAAAACTAGGCTGTGTCTGAGGAAATCACTTGTACGACCGTTAACTGTCACTAGCAGCTGAGCGTTGCCATGGATACGTGCTGCGTTCCCTAAAGTGACGTCATTCGGTCATGTGCTCATTTGATCGACACCTGATTGGATCCTATCTCCAGTGTGGCTTACTTTTTTTTGAGCTGCTTGTAGTATAGTTTTAAATGCAATATCTAAAATAATATATTTCCTAAATAACTTTAATACGTAAATGAAAATAATTAAATTATTTGTCTTACCTGTGTTATTTTCCACTTTCTTTTCTTCATGTTTTCCTTGGCTGCATTCATCACTCTATAACATTCTTCTAGAGCTCCTGGGATGTAACTTTATTTTCTTCATTCATGTATAAACCTAATTATAGCTATATGTTCAATTACATTATTGAAGGGTATCATGATTCTGATGTTTAAATGCTGAAAACAGACTCTTGATTTGGTGACATTTTTCATTACAGAAGTTACTTTTTTCCAGAAAGGAAAATAATTTAACATTAACTTTATTTTACAATGTATTCAGATCTATATAGTAAAAAATAAAATCAATCTGCAAATCAAAGCAATTGCAAAGCAATTTGTTTTTTGCATTTTGCATTCTGTTATTATTACAGTTTTCTTTTCTTTTTTTTATAGGAAAAAATACCCTTTAATTATATTTTAGTTTAATTTTGCCAACTCTCTTTGTCTGAGTTGCAAGGTGTCAGGTCCAGTGTTTGGAAGGTTACTTTGGAAATGTTATAGTTTACAGATTACAAATAATTACCTTATTTAAAATGTTGTATGTATTGTTGTGTCTACTCGTCTAATATCAAAGACAAAAAGGAAAACAAAAAGAAAACAAGGGGGGAATCACATCCAAATATAATTGCTAACCACCAGCTCAGAATGAATATATATCAAAATAATATATCACAACACCATAAAGCAATAATTGCTTACAATCACCCAAAACCTGGTCCAATGAGATCTTCAACATTAGTTCAGTCCATACAAGGTAACCACAAAACTATAAAAGGATAATATGGATAATATGTGTGTAATGGAATTAATGAACCTGCAAACCAGCGATGATCAATCCGATTGTTAGTGCACAAAAGTTCAGTTGAAAATTAGATCAGTTGAGACCACAGTCTCCTCACCGGAAAAAATCTCACTCAGCCAAAACTTGTAGTCCTCCGGGCCATGTTGGAAAAAAAAATGTTTAATCCACCAAAGAAATCCAATCGAAGAAGATTTGATGCTGGGGTTAAGTCCGTATTGAACATAAGGATTCCGGATAACACCAAACAACACAATTGAGTAAATATGGCCTACATTGAGTATTGCAGACACACTATTCCTCAAATAGTAGCCAAAAGAGGCTTAAAAACCTTGAGCCTCAACTCAAAACCCCTCTTAAAGGGTTAGTTCACCCAAGAATCTAAATGATGTCATTAATAACTCACCCTCATGTCGTTCCAAACCCGTGAGACCTCCGTTTATCTTCAGAACACAGTTTAAGATATTTTAGATTTAGTACGAGAGCTCTCAGTCCCTCCATTGAAGCTGTGTGTACGGTCTACTGTCCATGTCCAGAAAGGTAATAAAAACATCATCAAAGTAGTCCATGTGACATCAGAGGGTCAGTTAGAATATTTTGAAGCATCGAAAATACATTTTGGTCCAAAAATAGCAAAAACTACAACTTTATTCAGCATTGTCTTCTCTTCCGGGTCTGTGAGCTCGTTCACTGCAGTGTATGATATGAAACACACAGTTTTAATGGAGGGACAGAAAGCTCTCGGACTAAATCTAAAATATCTTAAACTGTTCTGAAGATGAACAGAGGTCTCACTGGTTTGGAACGACATGAGGGTGAGTTATTAATTGCACAATTTTGATTATTGGGTGAACTAACCCTTTAAGTAAAAAGAGTGAGCCCTCTCCCAATCAAGCCACCAGATGACCCTCTTAGGCCGGGCATACACTGTGCGAAATTCATCCAATTTTGAGCCTAATTCTGACTCGTGCGACTCTTTTTCGGGTCGGGCTGATTTTCAGCATTTTCATGCGTCGTTTGTCGTGCAGTGTTCTTGCAGTGTACAAGGGGAAACGAGAGGCTATTAACCTCTCCCGACTGGCAATTGGTTGGTCCGATGGATTTCTGACATGTCAGAAATTTTGGTCGCCTCTCGTGAGGTATCGGACAATTGAAGCAGGGCAACGAACCGATTTTCCACGTTTCCCTCACTGCGCATGCGCAAAACCATAAACGAAACCATGGTGACACGGCGTGTAGTGTTGACTGAAGTGATGGAGGAAAAACTTGTGGTCATGTTATGTTGGTTATGTCAACAACATGTCAGCCTTTTTCAACGTGTCATCGTCATCTTACCACGACAGGAATGCCAGAGAGAAAAGTTAGGAAGATATAGCTGCAGCTGCCTGCCTGCCTTTTTTTTTTTTTTTTTTTTGGACGTTTCAGCACACAGAATTGCGCATATCACCAAAGCAGTGCATTTATGCCTTTATGGTTTATCCCGGGAAAGCATGTTTATTCTGAAACAACCACAAACATCCGGTTTCTGAGGGATCCTACTTGTTGATTCCCCATGTATAGTGTGAGCAGTCAAATCGCAACTCGACGATCATACCGTACAGTGATCGCATAATAATTGTGAGCTTTTGCTTTACATCGCATGTGATCTACTCGTACAGTGTGAGTTGGTACCTTGCCGAAATCGCACAGAAATCACAGTGTATGCCCGGCCTTAGCTAGATCACTCATTCTTCTTTATATGGGTATTCTAAACCCCTTACCTGAGGGCGTTGCCCCCTGGTGACCAGGAACATAATTACAAAACAGCTATAGACAGCCAGTAATAGTGAACACACTTTGGAACTGTTACACTGTAACTGTTTCAGAGACTTTATTAAAGTAATGTAACTGATTAAATTTGATTATTTTTCTAAATTTCTATTGTTTTAAATTTGTAATTATTTTAAAACATTTAAAGCAGGCAGGGTTAAAGTTACAGTGGTACTCAACACTGGTAACTGTCAGACTTTCATAATCCTTCTTCACTTGAATTAAGATTATAATAATTTAATTATAATGTAATGTACAACCACCTCAAAATAGGACTTTAGCAGCTCTTTTTACTTCGCAATCTTTTTGAGGTTTAAAACAGATTTAAAATCATAAGATATAGTTTAATATCTATGATACTGTTTTTGAAATCAAATCTTTGCATAGCTATGACAGGAAACACTGGCATCTAATAATGACTTTGAAAAAAGTAATAAATAAATAAAAAAATAATATACAAAAACCAAAGTAGGAAATAAAACAGTTATAGAATAAGCATGTTTCATATTCTGTGTCTTCAACTCCTGAAACATTGGTGTCTCATATTTTAAATATGTATATGTATGAAAATATTCAGAAATAACTCCCCTTGTAATCATTAACATTGTCATAAGTAACTGTAATTTAATTATACTTTTTTTCTCAGTAACTGTAACAGATTAAAGTTACATTTATTTTGCAATTAAATTACGTTATTTAGTTACATAGTTACGGCCCAACACTGGTCAGGTCTGAATGTGTCTGGGATGAAAGTGACTAGCTAATTTAATCTGCTAACTTAGCGCCATCTACTGTTTTGGAAGAGGAAGTTACTCAACTGCATTTGAAATCGAGCCGAGAGATCTCGTCAAAAGCCAACTGTCTCAATCATAACAGACAGGTATGCATTTGTATGCACTAGATTTGGTATTTGTTCAAAGGTTACATGCAATTTGTTGAATGGTTTGTATTTATTTGTGAAATATCATTTAGGCTCATTTATTTATATTTGTAAAACATAATATTACTCAACTGCGTTTTCACTCAAATTGACCTTTGTATTTGCACATTGTTTTCTGTTTGTTTGCGAGTTGAGTTTTCCTTTGCAAAGCAGATTGAGTTTGTTTGCAAAATGCTGGATTTGTTTGTTTAATTATGGCACAAAATTCGCTCCATAAACTAATCCCATCTGAATGCGAATGTCTGTGATATTTTTTTTCACAGTGCGATTCCTTGTGTGTTTTGGCCAATGTGAATTACTGTATATACTCTTACTGCATACAAGTTTGATATATTTGCTTCCCTGCAAAGAAAAATAAAATAAAATCAAGAGCCAGATCATGTAAACTGTTAAGACTGGCTATTGTAATATCATTGTAATATCCAAGGTTTAGAAAAATTTTGTCAGTTGCAGATGAAAAATACTGCCCGATAAGCCGTAACACAGTGACTAGATGAATAAGTGACCTAGCAGCAGAGAAGGAAGCCAATATAAGGTCCAGACTGCAGAAAGCTAACTTTGTTTCAGTAACTGTTGACATCTGGACTGACAAAACTATGCATGGATTTTTGGAAGCCTTGAAGTCAGAGATCAGTCTGTTCTCCTTAGCTGTGACAGGTTCACAGGGTCTAACACTGGAGAAAGAATCAGTGATAAGTTTGCGTGCATGGCAACATTTTCTATAAAACTTTTAGCCTTCATACAGTGGAATAATGTCACTGGTTTTGACTGGCAGATTAAGCAGCACATTCGACTGACCGGACCGCAACAGACTTGTGAATGAATGAGTACAAAACAGCGTTTCCAAAACCTATTTGTTGACTGTCTGGGCTTATGAAAATGAATCTGGTTTCTGTTAATATGTACATAGTTTGTTACACAGACTGACGTGTTTGCTCCACGATATATAAAATAAAGTAATTTAATATATTGCTGTATAACAGCCTTTATTTCTGTTATAATTCAAGATTTTTGCAATTTAGTGACTGCAGATTACACTGAAGTACTACAACCCGAATTCCGGAAAAGTTGGGACGTTTTTTAAATTTTAATAAAATGAAAACTAAAGGAATTTCAAATCACATGAGCCAATATTTTATTCACAATAGAACATAGATAACGTAGCAAATGTTTAAACTGAGAAATTTTACACTTTATCCACTTAATTAGCTCATTTAAAATTGAATGCCTGCTACAGGTCTCAAAAAAGTTGGCACGGGGGCAACAAATTTGACATTCTTGTTGGAAATCACGGACGCCATGTCCTCCGGGCTAAAGAGGAGGGAGACCTTCCAGCATGTTATCAGCGTTCAGTTCAAAAGCCAGCATCTCTGATGGTATGGGGGTGCATAAGTGCATACGGTATGGGCAGCTTGCATGTTTTGGAAGGCTCTGTGAATGCTGAAAGGTATATAAAGGTTTTAGAGCAACATATGCTTCCCTCCAAACAACGTCTATTTCAGGGAAGGCCTTGTTTATTTCAGCAGGACAATGCAAAACCACATACTGCAGCTATAACAACAGTATGGCTTCTTCGTAGAAGAGTCCGGGTGCTAACCTGGCCTGCCTGCAGTCCAGATCTTTCACCTATAGAGAACATTTGGCGCATCATTAAACGAAAAATACGTCAAAGACGACCACGAACTCTTCAGCAGCTGGAAATCTATATAAGGCAAGAATGGGACCAAATTCCAACAGCAAAACTCCAGCAACTCATAGCCTCAATGCCCAGACATCTTCAAACTGTTTTGAAAAGAAAAGGAGATGCTACACCATGGTAAACATGCCCCGTCCCAACTATTTTGAGACCTGTAGCAGAAATCAAAATTGAAATGAGCTCATTTTGTGCATAAAATTGTAAACTTTCTCAGTTTAAACATTTGCTATGTTATCTATGTTCTATTGTGAATAAAATATTGGCTCATGTGATTTGAAAGTCTTTTAGTTTTAATTTTATTAAAATTTAAAAAACGTCCCAACTTTTCTGGAATTCGGGTTGTATTTCAGAAACAGAAAATATGTAAATGAGAACATTATAAATATATTTTACCATCAAAGTATGTAAATCGAACATTAATTT
Organism: Carassius carassius; assembly: GCF_963082965.1. Classification (NCBI taxonomy): domain Eukaryota; kingdom Metazoa; phylum Chordata; class Actinopteri; order Cypriniformes; family Cyprinidae; genus Carassius; species Carassius carassius. The sequence goes on from NC_081763.1 coordinate 2,729,671, forward strand.
CACCAGCTGAAGAGGAGACTAAAGAAAGAAACTCCCCAAAACTAGCAACAGTTTGAATTGGCTGGAATAAAGGCTGGGGAAAAGCATTTCAAAGCATAACCAACAGTTTGGTGATGTCTATTGGTTGAGGAGTCACTGCTCTGACTGCATGTAAGGGATCTGCAACTAAATATTAGCTTTTAATCTTTTACATCTGCCTTAAATTAAACTGTTCCAATACTTATGCTCACATAAAATAGTGGGATAAATTCTAAAAAAGTGCTGTACTTTTTATTTGGTAAAACATGTACATTCTGTAGTTTTGTCACATATTTATCTTTTAATCATATTTGCAAATGTCTTGACTCCACAGCAAAGAAAGCAATTTTGTCTTTACTGTTCTAATACTTATGGAGGGCTATATATATATATATATATATATATATATATATATATATATATATATATATATATATATATATATATATATAATATATATATATATACAGTGTTGGGGAAAGTTAATTTTAAAAGTAATGCCTTACAATATTGCGTTACTCCCTAAAAAAGTAACTAAATACGTTACTTAGTTACTTTTTATGGAAAGTAATTTGTTACATTACTTTTGCGTTACTTTCACGTTACTTTTTAAATATGAGCAGGGCTTGATTGTTTTTAATATAAGAAGTTCTATTTATAGCAAATGTAAAAGCCCTTTCACACCAAAAAGTGTAATGAATAAACCTTAGGCTGAAGGAAAAGTAAATTCACGTCTGTACAGTAGAACACAGGAGAAGAAGGTTCAACACTCTTCAGCAATAAAAAAAACAATGAAGCACAATTGTTAGTTTATCTAAAGTCATTTTTTAATTATTAGTATGGTTGAACTGGATCATTAAAGGTCAGCAGCAAAGACACTGTTAATAAAATGGGAATAGATACATTTGTGTTATTTAATATATTTAGTTATTGCAGGTTTGCGTCATATTCTGAGTTTGCATTTCACTGTTTTGATTAATTTTGATGAATACTAAATCTGTTTTGATGAATTAATGCACATTCACATTTAGTCTAGAACTACAGTAACATGTTCACACAGCGCACACAACGCCTCCATACTTCCGATTTCTCCCAATATGGGAACAGGAGGCTTGTCAGTCAAAAAATGGGAATACAAAGTAACTGGCGTTACTTTTTTGAAAAAGTAACTCAGATATTTTCTTGTAAATTAAAAAGTAATGCGTTACTTTACTAGTTACTTGAAAAAAGTAATCTGATTACGTAACTCGCGTCACTTGTAATGCATTACCCCGAACACTGTATATATATATATATATATATATATATATAAATAACAATAGCATGCAGTAAAGAGCCTTTGTGTAAAGGTCTTTCTTTTAACATTTGATGAGTAGACTATAGCCTTTCCCACATTTTGAAATTAATGCACTGTAAATTTTCTAATGGTTTTTAAGTATGTTACAATGTTATATTATAATGTTATTGTTGCTTTATGTCATCATTTCATCTCCATTTACAAACCAACATTTTACAATTACAGTCAGTTTGCAACTTGTCCATTTGCGCCCCCTGGCGGTAGTTTTGTGAATAACTTTAACACACGACTGACTTACAGTTAACGCAGTGGCCTTGCAGCAGCAGTACACACGGTGGTAGAAGGCATTTTGGTTGTCCACCTACCGTAACCATCTATCATTCATTATGTAGCCTAAACATGGCTTCATACGTCACTCATGTTTTAATATTTTTAATATGTGCAAAAATATTTGTTTTTGGCGCTGCACGCTGATTTTTACAGTGGACCTTTTAAATTAAACAGTGCAAATTTTATGTTTGTTGACTGCATTTTAGTTTGATGATGAATGGCTGAAATGTCAGACAACAGTAGAACTAATGTTGTTTATGTGTGCATGAGGCGCCTGTGCAATCAGATGGATTAAATCAAATAAAGATATAAAGAAAATAAATAAAATGCATTAAGAGTGTCACAAAAACAAGTGTAGCCTATACTTGTTGCAGCGCTTTTTTTTCTTTTTGTTAATCTGTTAATTATATTATAGCCTGTTATATATTTTGTGTGATCCTATTTATTTTATTCCTTTTATAGAATTGATTTTTCTCCTTTCACAGAAGTGCTCTAGGTGCATGATGCGACAGTTAAATCCTCTTGGTCTGTTTCGCTACTATTCGAGCATATAAAGCTTAAGTCCTCTATTAAACCAAAAAAAAAACCATTCTAATCTTACTGGTTAACTATCATCTATTAGAGTTTCTTTGGCGTTCAGGAAAATAAAAATGAACAAAATGCTGTTGTTCTACAGTTTTCCACCATATTTACTATGCTGTGTGCAAGTGCATGTAACTCAAAAACTTGTTACATGAGCTGAGACCAGATGTGAGATTTGATCGTAGCCAGCACTCACGTTCATATGGATTAATTCCAAGTTCCCTTTCAAGGGAATTTCGAACTGTGTCCTCTAGGGGTCGCTATGGGGAACACCTTGTCGTGACACATGTCTGAAGAATACGTTGAAAAACCACCAGCGTGTTGGCTGGCGACAGCTCCTGACGTCATTACCGGCGCGACTATGGATAAATAGGCACTGGGAGAACACTTAATTCTCTTCTTCGTATTCACTGACTGTTTTGTTTGAAGCGTGCATCTGAACGAACTGGTAAGAGCGATCTTTCTAACTGTCTATCATGGTGACTACTAGCAGAGCATTTAGAGAGTGTGTGCATCCATGTCGGTTTTATTTGACCAGGGCTGGGGAGTAACGAAATACATGTAACGGCATTACATATTTAACTGTATTTCGTTATAATTACATTTTAAATAGGTGGTAATCAGATTACAGTTACATCTGAAAAATATTTTAGATTACCAGTGATTACTTTTATTTTGATGTCATTTATTAATTTAATATTTAAGTAAACATTTTGGGGATTTCAATCAACACCGTGACTGATTCTCTGTTGAAACAAAAAACTACGTGCAGCAGGCTGTTCATTTACCAGCTCCTAGTGAAAGTGCATACATGCTTATCACGACACAAACATTCTCCTAGAACTCACACTTTGCATTCAGTTTACAGACAGGGGCGGACTTTACCATTAGGCAAAGGATGGCAATTGCCTTGGGCCCCGAGCTACCTAGGGGCCCCCAAAATGCCCCATTAACTTGCTTAAAGATTTTTTTTTTTACTTCGTGCAAAATATATATTTCTAAAACTCCATTTGCGAAAAATGGCATCAAATCATTAGTGTCGCAGACAGGAGGCCCCCCCCCCACCTCACTACATTGGACTATTCCATTATTTCACTTACTGCGCATCTGCGAAAGTGACAAGGCTGTAATGCGCCAAAAAACTGACGAAGAAGTGATTGACAGTGATAGACAGAGTGTACAGAGAGAGAGTGTTGACAGTAAAAATGAAGCGAAGCTACCCAAGCGGTGCTTAAAAAAGGAAGAAACGGGAAGAAAGCAAAAAGTTTTTAGCAAAATTGCCGAAGGTAACAAACTTTTTTGTGATGCCCGGTCCCGCTGACAATGACAACAACGCTAACACCATCACGACTGTTAGCACTGCTGCTAGCGTGGAGGAGCTACCCGTTGCCACCGGCGCCGACAGTGCTAGCCCAGGCTGCTCAAGCGATATTGCTGCTAACGTTACATGCACGGCAATTTTACAGGATGAGGAGGATCCTTCAACTGCAGCTGCAGGTAACAAAACTTCCGCGTTCACTTTCAGTGACAGTGATAATAATGATGACGACGTCTATGACGAAAAAGACGACAATTCCATTTCCAATGAACAACTAATGAGTACTAGCAGTCATTCTGACCAATGTGTTACACTTGAAGTTGAAGATGACCCAGCACTCTGGCCAAAACATCTCACTGACAAAGAGCGCTGCTCAATAGTGCAGAGAGGCCCAGTTCAGAAGAGGGCAGAAGATTTACAAACAGCAATTATTACCTGCAAATGAAGAATGGAGAAAAAGTAAAGAGGTCCTGGCTCGTGTACAGTGAATAAAATGACTGTGTTTTGTGCTTTTGTTGCCGCTTGTTTGGTAACCGAGAAAAGGCCACTCAGCTAAGTGCAGATGGGTTTAATTACTGGAAAAATCTTTCTGCACACTTGAGACAGCATGAGAGGTCTGCAGAACACATCACAAACATGGATTGCTTGGCGCAATCTTTCACAGAAACTACAAACCAACACAGCTATATATCAGGTAAACCAAGATCTAATTGCTCTTGAAGTAAACCGCTGGAAAGAGATTTTGAGACGACTTATTGCAATTGTAAACCATCTGGCAGAGCACAATCTTGCATTTCGTGGCCACTCAGACAAATTGTTTGAGGCTGGTAATGGAAATTTTCTTGGACAAGTGCAATTAATGGCTCAGTTTGACCCAGTGATGCGAGAGCATCTGAGGAGAATTCAGGCAAAACAGCTAAGTGACACCTATTTAAGCAAGAATATCCAAAATGAACTTATTTCCCTTGTGGCAAAATGTACAACT